>NC_135713.1:142166753-142276472 GCF_964656455.1 Halichoerus grypus | reverse complement strand
AGTTGGCACATGACAGAGTAGATATAACAAATCAAACAGTGAAAAAATACACTGTTCAATAGGTGGTGGTGAAAATTTTCATAATTCATACAGTGAAACACAAAAGTAGATCTCCAACTCATGCATATACATTAATGTCTTAAAGATAAGAAGCAAATCTCTAAAAATTGAGGCATATCTTTATGACTTCCAGATGAAAATTAATTTCTTTTTTTTTTTAAAGATTTTATTTATTTATTTGACAGAGAGAGAAAGCACAGCAGGGGGAGTGGCAGGCAGAGGGAGAAACAGGCTCCCTGCTGAGCAGGGAGCCCGATGTGGGGCTCGATTCCGGGACCCTGAGATCATGACCTGAGCTGAAGGCAGACACTTAGTGACTGAGCCACCCAGATGCCCTTGAAAATTAATTTCTTAAGCAGAACACAAAAAGCCAAAACTATAAGGAAAATCAGATATATGACTACCTTAAAATGAACAACTTTGTCAGAAAAGGCACAACAAAGTAAAAAGGTAAGCCACAGACTGCAAGAAGACATTAATAAGACATATGCCAAATAAACATTTATGAAAAAAGGCACACAATCCAAGAGAAAAAGGTAAAATGATTAAGAATTGGGAAATCACAAAAGAGAACATTCAAATGGTCAATGAATATATAAAAGAATGATTAAGAAATTCTAGGGTGCCTGGGTGGCTCAGTCAATGAAGCGTCCACCTTCAGTTCGGGTCATGATCCCAGGATTCTGGGATCAAGTCCCGCGTCAGGCTCTGTGCTCAGCAGGGAGCATGCTTGTCTCTCTCTCTCTCTCTCTCTGTCATAAATAAATAAAATCTTTAAAAAAAGAAATTCTATTCATTGAAAATCCATACAGCTATTAAAATGAATGAAAGTAGCAAAATGAAACACAACTTACATCCATCAGAGTGGCAAAACATTAAAATGTCTAACAAACCTAGTAACTGATGTGTGAGAAAGAAAGTAAGACATTTTCAAGAGGTCTAACTTCTAAAGTCACACCCAAGGTGTTCTGGGGCACCTCAGAAATGGAGATTCCAAGAAAAGGGGAATTCTCCCAAAGAGTAGCAACTGGTAGACAAAGTCGACTTATTTCACCACTGTATGTAGTTTGGCACAAACTACTTACCAGATCTGGAACAGCAGCTCTTTTATGCTCTGAGTGGAGTGTAAATTGGTTCAACCTCTTCGAAGAAGAATGGGATAATATCCAGGCAACTTGAAGAGAGACGTAGATGATAGACAGACAGATAGATACATGGATACATACATAATGATGATCCACAATGACCAGAAATCTACTTCTATCATCTATCCTACAAAAATGTTCACTAATATTCACAAAGAGGTTCTTTGTTCTCATTACACATACAGTAGGAAAACTGGAAAAATCTAAATGTCAATGAACCAGACAACAGATAAACCAATTCAATTGCACAATGAAATTTTATACAGCTAATGGGGGTGCCTGGGTGGCTCAGTTGTTAAGCGTCTGTCTTCGGCTCAGGTCATGATCCCAGGGTCCTGGGATCAAGTCCTGCATCAGGCTCCCTGCTCCGCAGGAAGCCTGCTTCTCCCTCTCCCACTCCCCCTGCTGTGTTCCCTCTCTCGCTGTGTCTCTCTCTGTCAAATAAATAAATAAAACGTTTAAAAAAAAGAAATTTTATACAGCTACTAAAATTAAAAAGAGAGTTGCATGAATCAACATGAACAGACCTCAAACACATGATGTGGGATGCAGAAGTAGCAATAGGATAGTATTCATAAATACATAAATGTGTAATAAAAGCATAAAAACATATGAAAGATAAAAAAAAGCACATCTGGGGTAGGAGGAAAATGGGGAGTAGGGGTTGGGTTTTTGATCCATTCATAATGTTTTATTTCCTACAAAGTAAAAAATAAAAGAGAACGATAAACAATTTTTTTTTTTTGACAGAAAGAGACCCAGCGAGAGAGGAAACACAAGCAGGGAGAGTGGGAGAGGGAAAAGCAGGCTTTCCACTGAGCAGGGAGCCTGATGTGGGGCTCGATCCCAGAATCCAGAGGTCATGACCTGAGCCGAAGGCAGATGCTTAACGACTGAGCCACCCAGGCACCCCAAGAATGAGAAACATTAAGTAAATATATCAACAGTTTGACATACTGTTTAATCTTAGTGATGGGTATGTTGTATGCACATTATTTCTGTTGACTTTTTAACATGTTTGGAATACTCCATAATTTAAATTAATTTTTAAGGGAGCCTGGGACCAATAAGTGAAATTTTAATTGCAAAGTCCCTTATTGAAGGATTAGGAGGTACAAACTTCCAGTTATAAAATAAGTAAGTCACTGGGGCGCCTGGGTGGCTCAGTTGGTTAAGCGGCTGCCTTCAGCTCAGGTCATGATCCTGGAGTCCCGGGATCGAGCCCCGCATCGGGCTCCCTGCTCAGCGGGGAGTCTGCTTCTCCCTCTGACCCTCCTCCCTCTCATGCTCTCTGTCTCTCATTCTCTCTCAAATAAAAAAAAAAAAAAAAAAATAAAATAAAATAAAATAAAATAAAATAAGTAAGTCACAATGGTGAGAAGTACAGCCCAGGGAATATAGTCAATAATATTGTAATAACTCTGTATGGTGACAGATGGTGACTACACTCAGCATGATGAGCATTTCATAATGCATAGAATTGCTGAATCACTATGTTGTATACCTGAAACTGAGACAACATTGCATATCAACTATACTTCTATTAAAAATAAAGGGGGGCGCCTGGGTGGCTCAGTCGTTAAGCATCTGCCTTCGGGTCAGGTCATGGTCCCAGGGTCCTGGGATCGAGTTCCGCCTCAGGCTCCCTGTTCCACAAGCAGCCTGCTTCTCCCTATCCCACTCCCCCTGCTTGTGTTCCATCTCTCGCTGTTTCTCTCTGTCAAATAAATAAAATCTTTAAAAAAATAAAATAAAAAATAAAGGGACACCTGGGTGGCTCAGTCGGTTAAGTGTCTGCCTTCCCTGCCTCTCACTTGTGCTCTCTCTCTCTCTCTCAAATAAAATCTTTAAAAAAGTAAATAGGAAATCCCTTATTGAAATTCTTATTTCCCTTTTTTTTTTAAGATTGTATTTATTTATTTGAGAGAGAGTGGGAGAGAGCACGAGCTGGGGGAGGGACAGAGGAAGAGGGAGAAGCAGGCTCCCCACTGAGCAGGGGTCCCAATGTGGGGCTCAATCCCAGGACCCTGGGATCATGACCTGAGCTGAAGGCAGCTGCTTAACTGACTGAGCAACCCGGGCACCCCTCTTATTTCCCTTTTAATAAACAATTATCCCAAAGAAAAGAAAATTGGTAAAAGAGCAAAAACAAAATATAGAGGAAAGGCTTTACCAAGGATGAGTTATTCATCCCCCCCACTATGTATCTCCCTGGTAAATGACAACAATACTAAAAGAGAGATGAGGAAGAAAAGTGGGGAGGGGGGCACCAAGTACAGTTTGGGTAGTTCCTACATGGAAAGAAGACTCACACAAGGTGAGAGTTCTCTATGCCCATGGCCACACAGGAGAGGTGGGGGATGCTTCTGACAGAATTCTCACGTTAGCAGCTCCCCTTAAATGGCTTGCTTTTGTCCCCTCCACCACATGCATTTTAACTCATGAAGCAATGGCCAGGAATCTACCGGCCCTGGCTTCCCCAGTCTCTCCCAGGATGGAGTTCTTCACCTCTCCCTTGTTCCTGTTCAACTTCTCTGTGTTCTCACCTACTTCTCCTAGCAAATAACTTTTACTTAGTTTTATGGATAATTTATGCTTAATATTTGAGCTAAAACCCCTGTACATGATTTTAATTAATTCATAAGAGTGAATTTATGTAGATGTACAAATTAAAGGGTAGATGAATGGGTGGGTGGGTGGATGGATGGGTGGATGGATGGATGGATGGGTGGTTGGATGGATGGATGGATGGGTGGACAGATGGGTGGGTGGGTGGATGGATGGATAGATGGGTGGGTGGGTGGACAGAGCTGATGGATAAGTTAAGGGACTCATAGAGAATAGAAGTGATAAATACAATAGAAAGACGTTAGATGCCACAATTGACAGCTGAGTCCTCCAGTTTCTGGTTCCCAGGATGTAAAGCCAATCAATCTGGGAAGGAAGGAGTTAAAGCAGCTGGCCCATCTTCTACTTCTATCCCAGTTACTGAAAGGGAAGAAGACAGCTGACCCAGACTAATCTGCTTGTAACCGTGCTGATGATCATCTTCGTGGTAGACAGGCTAACAATATTTGCTAGGAGGAGGAGAGTCCTTACTTACACAATGCTTAGCAGGAAGTCTTGGGATTAAGATTGTGGGAGGCAGACTAATGTTCCCCCCAAAGACGTCCACACCCTTATGTGCGAAGATCAACTTTACTTTGCCAGGAAAGTATTCCACAATCCCTTTCTTACCTTAGGACTGTATTCACACTCCCACTCTCCTCCAAAGCGTAGTCTGAAGGACGTATCACCCTGACAACCTACAAGACATCATGCTGGTTCACTACACAGACAATGTCACCCTAACTGAACTTGATGAGCAGATAGTGACAGGCGACCAAGATGCTCTAGGAAGACAGATGCATGCAGAGGATTGGCAGCAAACCTGACATCGTGGAACTGCCACATCAGGGAAGTTTTCAGGGACTCGATGGCCCAGGGCATTCCCACTAAAGTAAAATACAAATTATCATACCTTATACCTCCTACCACTAAGCAAAAGGCAGAGTGTGTAGTAGGGCTCTTTGGATCTTGGAAGCAACATATGCTGGACTTTGGAAAACAAGTCCCACTTACTAATCAGATAACAAGAGGCTGCCAGTTTTCTGTGGGGTCCAGTTCAGAAGGAAGGTCTGCCGCCAATCCAAGCTGTAGTTCAAGTGCTCTGTTCTCTGAGGCTGTGTGAGCCAGCAGCTGTAGCTGTATCAAAGACCTCTGGCTGACGACGTGGCTGCAGAGTCTCTGGCAAGCCCCTGGGGTTCTAGAGCAGGTGCATGCCCCGACAGCAGAGAACAACACACCTTTGGAGAAAGAGCTCCTGCAGTGCTAATAGGCTGCAGTAGAAAATGCGGGTCTGATCACTGGACACCTCTAACTACACGACTTGAGTGCCCACCGCCAGTTCTGTGTCGTCTGATCTACCAGGTCCTAAGGCCAGCAGCATTCCACAGTACCACAGCAGGTGGTGACACATTGGAGCTCGGGCTTGAGTGGGTCCAGAGGCAAGAATAAACTATGTGAGCAAGAGGCTCAGACTCTACTTCGGTTCCAGGACCTAAAATCAGTCCACACCGAGGACCTCAGAGGGACTTCTCTTTGGGTTTGTCTTTCTCGTGCTCAAGAGCAACGAAAGATAGGTACTGAAGCAATAGAGTATTTGCCAGAAAGTGAAAGAGGTCCACATTCTCCCAGATTCTTTTGTCTGGTCTAATGAGAGTCTCCTGACTTCTACTTTTGTCCCCCAGGAGTCTATTCACATAATAGGCAGAGCGATCCTTGTAAAGTGTATCTACAGGGGGTGCCTGGGTGGCTCAGTCGGTTAAGTGTCCGACTCTTGATTTTGGCTCAGGTCATGATCTCAGGCTTGAGATCAAGACCCACATCAGGTTCTGTGCTTAGCGGGGAGTCTGCTCAAGATTCTCTCTCTCTGCCCCTTCCCCTCCGCTTACGTGCTCATGCACATGTGCATTCTCACTCTAAAAAAAGAAAAAGTGTCTATCAGATTGTGTCACCCTACTCACAAGCTTCTGACTGACCCCCATCATATTCAGAATAAAACCCCAAGTCCCTACCACCAGCCAATAAGACCTGTATCATGCGGGCCATGACTAGCTCCCCAACCCCCCTCCCTCCTTCACTCTTTCCTGGGTCACTCTGCCTTCCTGCTATTCTCTGAACATGGTGCTCCTCTTTGTCTGGATCTTGATTTCCCACCCACCCCCACCCCCGTCTTTCCATGGCTTGCTCCCTTGCTTGATTTAAATCTCTACTGACCTGTTGCTTCCTCAGTAAGGTCTGTCCTGAAACACCATCCCTATCCCCTATCCCTGTACTCCGCTTTTGCTTTCCCCACCATCACTTCTCACTACCAGACGTATATTTCATTTGTGTGCCATCTGTCTGTACTACAAGAGAAGGCAGAGAACCCTATCCATTAGCTGCTGTACCAACACTTAGAATAATACCAGTACAGTACCTGGGACATGGTACTGGCTCAGTTAACATTCACTGAATGAATGGATCCATGAATGCATGAATGAATGCATGCATGCATGGATGGATGGATGGATGGATGAATGAGCGAATGAACACTGCTGGTTTGGTAGTGACATCACTAGCAAGTTCCCATCATCTTTTCCTCCAAGAAGCCCTCCTTCCATTGAACTTTTGCATTGAGCATGAAGGGACTGAAAAAATCTGATTATATATTTTGAGATTTTTTTGTCAACCCTTTTCCAAAATTAATATGCTCTTTGTGATTAACACAATTCAAAAAAAATTTTAATTATCCCTCTCCCATCTCCCCCTTGCTCCCCCCACCCCCACCTCAAGATATCAATGTTAACAACTGATGTGCTTCACTCTATTCCTTTCTTCCTGAACATACCAAGATTTAGTCCTTTTTTTAAGCTTTGGTCTTCTCAGTTTTTATAAACATGGGGGATCCTATATATATATATTTACTATAATATATTTTTCTCACTTAGGGGAAACAAAACAAACCCAAATCTTAAGACACTTGCACAAGGAACATACAAATACTCGTGTTTCCGTAAATTCATTACAAGATGCTCTTCGCGAGATCTCTTGGGGGCTTCCATGCAGGGAGTGAGCACTCGACACATAGTGTATGATTAACTAGAAATATTGGCCAGGTGAAACCCCAGCTGCCATCCGTGAGAGCAGAAAACAGGGGGCTCATTCGTGCACGCAGGCTGAGCCCAAGCTATCACAACTGCGGTGAATGGCGGCCACGTCACATGCCCCTGGGGGCTGTGGGGGTCTGTTCTCCACAATTCGGCTGACCTGGCTCCTGCCTTACCAGCTGTGGATGACAGCACGTCCCGCCTGGTCACTGATAACTAGACTCTCTGGCCAGGTTGCTCTAGCAGCGGCCGCTGCCACCACTGGACTACTCTCCCTGGTCTCACAGACCCCTGACCCCCCGACTCAAAGCACAGGTGGAAATTGGAGGAATGCATCCACATGTGGCAAATTCCATGCTCCCTTTAGCAGATTTCACAAAGGCCAACACTTGATTCACTTGGTCTGTGGTGAGGGACTATGTGGTTTGGATATACTGGATATCCCTGATATTCAGGGCTGCTCGGGATATTTATGAAGAGATCCTGCACTTTCCAAGGCCTGGATTCAAAGACTTGCATATTTCTTCCTTGAGCTTTCTCATTACAATCACTTCCGCAATGGAAACCTCCAGCCTTCAGCCCCAGCCGGGATTGTGTAAGATTGGGCTTCAAATGGTTACTCCAAACCACTTAGACCAAAAGCTCATCTTCTATTGTTCTGTTCCTGTCATATGCTATTCATAGAGGAATGGAAAAAAATTGTAGGAATAAAGTGCATAGGCATCTGAAGATTTGTGATCCTGAGCATGCTAAATTTTGAGCATCATGGTCCTTAGACCATATTGCTAAGTCAACACAAGTTGTCTCATCTTCTCTGCCTAGGCTGGCATTTGATAAGGATCTTCTGGTAAGTATATCCCACATCCTACCCCCACCCCCAACCTCTAGCCCACAGGTAGAAGAGTACTGGATGGTTGGGGAAAAGTCTAAACTATACTGGCATAGATTAATGAATCTGAGATTATATTGAAAAGGCCCTATCATATTGATTTCATTTGAAAGAACCCAGTCAAGACCCTTCTGTCTTTTTCATCAAGCTGGCCTTATCAACCTAGAGCCAGGCTAGCACAATGGCTACCCATCAGGTATTAATTAATTATTTAATTATACTAACAGAATTCATTACTTAGGTTGTGATAGGTATGACGGAGTTCTTTATAACAATTTAAAAATGTGATAGTGACCAATAGTTACTATTACTGAGGTAGGTCTGATTTTGTGGTAAGAAAAAAACAAAACAAAAAACAAAGTTATAGAGCCATAAATGTAGAGTGTGATCCCATTTTTGTAAAATTTGACTCCCATATCTGTTTGTGTGTAGTTGTATGTGTATACATACATGGAAAGACACCTGGATGTCTTTGTCCATGATGCCCAAAAAACTCATGCATTCATTCAACAAATATTTTCTACACCAGATATTGTTCTAGGTGTTGAGGATCATAACAGTGGACAAAGCAAACTGGTATTTTCATAGAGTTAAATTTTATAATAACAAGAAAACAAAACAAACAAACAAACAAAAAACAAATAAAGTATACGTATAATATTCCAGAGAGTGACATGTACACACTTTGGCAAAAAGTAAAGCCAAAGATACTGGAGTGTGCTTTGTGGTTACCTTGACTACAGCTAGGAACTACATTTCCCAGAATTCCTGGGAATTCCTGGGAATTCCTAGGGCTTCTGGTGAGAGTTTGACCAAAAAGGAACGTGGGAGATGTTTAGGAGGCAGAAAGGAAGCAGCAGTGGTCAGTACTATCTGAAGGTCTTGGCTGTCAGAGAAAGTGAGAGACAGTTGTATACGTGCCTGGTGGCCTTCAGCTTCCAGCTTGTCTCCCTCCTACTGGTCCTGCCGACCAACAGCAGCCGCAAGCCAAACCCCCCAGTGCTCGCCCACCAACCATCGCTCCCTCAGAGGTATTCGACCCATTTCCCTTAGCATTTAGTCTCGACCCACTTAGATGACCATTTTACAGCATTCTCTCTTTCCTCCAACCCTCAACCCTCTTGCCTCCCTACACCTTACTTCCAGTTACACTCAGAAATAAAGAACTTTCACTCATTCCCGTAATCATATTAACTAGCAAAAAAAAAATCACTGGCATCTAGAGGCTCTGCCCTCCTTCCTATGGCAGAGACTAGCTGGAAGCTCATCAATTCTCTCTTTTGTTCATGGAAACACAGAAGACTACACTTTCCAGCCTTCCTTGTCTTGGGGCTAGCGGCATGAATAGTAGCCAAGGAATGGGAGTGAAAGTAACACAAGCCATTTCCATACCTGGCCCTGAAAGTCCCCCTTGAGATTCTTGGCTCCATCTCCCTTGCATGGCTGGAAATAAAGGATCCCAGTATGGCAGAGCCACACCATGGCAGGAACTTCATTTCTAGAATCACCATCTAGAGGGGGACAGCCTGGAAGAGAAGCTTGACCTGCCCTGCTCTGTGATATGAAGGAGAAATAGATGAACTATTATTTTACTGCATCTAATAAGCATGACTCTAATACACCTTCTGTCTCTGTAGATGCACTGTCCACACTTCTATCAAAGGCAAATCCTCCAGCTACATTCTAGGTCCCATTTCTCTCACCTGCTCAAGGACAAAGCTTCAAAGATTGCCCCCTCCCTGTTGCATCATCAATGTCTCCCTCTCTACTGGATCAATCCCAGCCTATAAACAGGCTGTCATGTCTCCCATCTTTACAAAAAGCAAACCGCGCTTTTATCTGGGCGATGAGACTTTTTAAAAAGATCTCTACTTTTTTGCTTTCTTTCCCCTGTATTGTTTAAATGAATGCTTTCTATAGGAGGAGGAGGAGGGGGAGGGAGAGAAAAGAAAAAGAAGAAAAAAAGAAAAAATTCATCATCTCGGAAGAATTCTGAGAGATACAGGATATGGCCACTGATTTCCACTTTCTTTCCATGCCAGACATTCCCTGGGGCTCCTCCACTCATTCCCCAGCCTGCCAAGACTCTGACTCTCAGAACCTTCTTGCTGCATACAACATTCACAGAGAACATCAGGAAATGGAAAAGAGACACGGGGTTGTCACTTCCATTCTGATGGCTCGTATTCCTAATCCACAGTGTCAAACAGCTGACGTTCCTCACCAACTGCTCCTTCTCCTCATCCGGTGGCACACTGTCCTCATTTAACATCCTCCTTCGAAACCGGATATATATTTCCTATATATATGCTTTCTTTTTTTTTTTTTTTACAGATTTTATTTTATTTATTTGACAGAGAGAGAGCATAAGCGGGGGGGGAGCAGCATAGGGAGAGAGAGAAGCAGGCTTCCCGCTGAGCAGGAAGCCCGATGCAGGGCTCGATCCCAGGACCTGGGATCATGACCTGAGCTGAAGGCAGATGCTTAACCAACTGAGCCACCCAAGTGTCCCCCTATATATATGCTTTCATATATATTTCACGTATATATGAAATCACTTATACATATAGATTTTACATATATATGATTTCAAGTACTTTACATCTTTTTTTTTTTAAAGATTTTATTTATTTATTTGAGAGAGAGAGAATGAGAGAGAACACATGAGAGGGGGGAGGGTCAGAGGGAGAAGCAGACTCCCTGCCGAGCAGGGAGCCCGATGCGGGACTCGATCCAGGGACTCCAGGATCATGACCTGAGCCAAAGGCAGTCGCTTAACCAACTGAGCCACCCAGGTGCCCCACAAGTACTTTACATCTTGTTAATTTCAAATAAATTCTATTTCCCACCATCCAATTCAATGAATTCTCTCTTCTTGGGTTTAGGACCCAACACTCTGCCACATGTAGCTCTTGAAAAAAAAAAAAAAAGTACTTCTTTATTTCCCAGGGTTAATTTTGAAACTCTAAAGCGAAAGGGTTTTCTAAACAGGAACAAATTGATTTCTGCACATTTCCATTTCCGTAATGGACATCAGCTGCTGTTGTATACACACTTTAATTCACAAAGGCACTGCTTGGGGGAGTATTTCTTTCACTGACTGCCAGTCCTGAAATCAAGCTTTTCTGCTCCATTTGGACAAGGATCGGGGCTTCTGGAGTTTTCCTAAATGTTTTACTGTAGGTTGAGCAGAACCCAAGGTACAGCCGATTGACAGGTTACTGTAGAAATTCTGAAGAATGTCAGCCTGTCACCGGCCCCCCACTTGTTATTCCGCTAGAAGTCTATTTGCTGTCAGTCAGGGATAGAATTGCTTTTGGACAAAACAAGTCAGACAATAGCCTGACTGCTGGCCTGAAAGATCCTGCTGTCAACAGTGACTCTGGGCCACACCAAATGTCACCTCTAAGGAAAGAAACAAGAGTCTGGAGAGCAGACTTTAGTGCTCTACTTTAGTGACATTCTTTTTCATAAGACTATTGGCTAAAATTTCAGGTTTAAAAAAAAAAAAAGCCTGCAAGGTAGTAACGCTTCAATGTTTTTGACTGCCTGCATTTAATTTGCTTTAATTTAAACTCAGAAAAAAAGAGTTTCATTAGAACCTTGGAACCTTATGCACTACGCTTTCGGAGGCAAGAAATCACACCCTCGCCACATGTCTCAGAGTCTGTGTCCAGCAGAGATGATTATTCCAAATACAGGGCCAGACACCTTCTCATGTAAAACACCAGAGGAAAATGCCTGCAAGGTCTCCAGGTTCCTTATTAAAGAGAGGTCCTCAATTATAATTCAGGTAATCAACAGGTATGAATTGAACACCTGCCATGTGCCTAACCTGAGGATTTGGAAGAAACAAAGCTTTGAGTTGGATGTGAATCAGAAACAGCCAGGGGCATCTTTATTCCAATGCCAGTAGCTGTAGGGGAGAAGAGCAAGCTGAACTGATTCCTTCCCTCCAAGAGGTTTATGGAATATAGTTATATATGAGGAGAACAGATAAGGGAAAGAAGGAAAAAAATCTAGAGAGTTAGGTCATGTATACCCTACTTACAATGTGGCATATCTACATTGTGAAATTATACTATTCCTTACAGTACACACATATTATTTCAAGTACATATAGTATGTTCTACAAACTTTGGGGTTTAAAGATAAGGCTCGGTGGGGAGCAGAGCAAGATGGCAGAGGAGTAGGAGACCTGGATTTCGTCTGGTCTCCGGAATTCAGATGGATAGGGATCAAACCATTCTGAACACCTACAAAATCAACAAGAGATCGAAGAAAAGAATAGCAACAACTCTCTGAACAGAAAGGCGACCACTTTCTGGAAGGTAGGATGTGCGGAGAAGTGAATCTGAGGCGATATTCGGGAGGATAGATGGCGGGGGAGGGGGCCTCCATCGGCCGCTTCTGGCAATGATAGAGCCGCGGAGCACAAAATCGGAACTTTTAGAAGTCGGCTCCACTGAGGGACGTCACTCCAGTGGCTAAGTGGGGGGTGGAACCCTCGCGGGACAGTGTGGTCTCAGGACCCTTAGGTCACAGAAAGGCCGGGGGTGCCTGAGTGTGGCAGAGCTCCCAGGGATCAGAGCGGGGAAGCCGGCTGCAGAGACAGAGCCAAGGTGCGGGCTCTCAGCTTGGGGTTGTTATAGACCGTGATCCGCGGCACAGTCGGGCCACTGCTCCTCCAGCAGGGACCCAACAAGCAGCAGATCCGGGGAGACTCCCCTTCCTCCCCCGGGAGGAGCAGCGCCGGAGCACACCGCAGGGATCTGCTGGGTTTGGAGACTCCACACGGGGTCGGGTGCCAGAGATAGAAACGCGCGGTCACAGGCCGGGTGAGCACGGAGTGCGGGAGATGGGAGTGATTGACTGCTTTTCTCTGGGGGCTCACTGAGGAGTGGGGGCCCGAGTTCTCAGCTTCTCCGGGGCGGAGATTGGGAGGCTGCCATTTCACTCTCGTCCTCCAAAGCTGTACAGAAAGCTTGCAGGGAACAAAAGCTCCTGAGAACAAACCCTAGCAGATTACTTAGCCAGGACCCAGTAAGGGCAGGTGACAGGCGCCTCCCCCAGAAGATCATCAAGAACTGCCAGCCAAGACCAAGTTTACCGATCAATGAGAACGGCAAAACCCCAGTGCTGGGGGAATACAGCACATGGAATTCATGGCTTTTTTCCCATGATGATTTAGTCTTTCAAAGTTAATTTTTAAAAGTTTCTTTATTTTTTCTATTTCTATTTTTTTAGTTGAATTTTTCTTCTTTCCTTTTTCAACCAACATCTTATCAATTCCTTTTTTATTTTATTTTATTTTTTTTAAAGATTTTATTTATTTATTTGACAGAGAGAGAGACAGCTAGAGAGGGAACACAAGCAGGGGGAGTGGGAGAAGGAGAAGCAGGCTTCCCACTGAGCAGGGAGCCCGATGCGGGGCTCAATCCCAGGACCCTGGGATCATGACCTGAGCCGAAGGCAGACGCTTAATGACTGAGCCACCCAGGCGCCCCTCAATTCCTTTTTTAAAATCTTTTTTAATTTTCATTTTTACAGTCATATTCTATCCCTTTATTGTATTTAACCTTATTTTTTGTATATATATAAGTTTTTATTTCTTTAAAATTTTGGGATACAGTTTCTTCTAACAGACCAAAATATACCCTGAATCTAGTGTATGGCTTTGGTCTAGTCTCCTGCCTGATCACATTCTCTCCTTTTTCTTTTTTTATTTTCTTTCTTTTTTCAACCAACTTCTTATCTTATCAATTCCTTTTTTAAAGTCTTTTTTAATTTTCATCTTTACAGTCATATTCCATCGCTTCATTGTATTTACCCTTATTTTTGTATATATATAAGTTTTTCTTTCTTTAAAATTTTTGGAGGCAGTTTCTTCTAACAGACCAAAATACAGCAAAAATCTAGTGTGTGGCTCTGTTATAGTCACCAGCCTGATCATATTCTTTTTTTTTTTTCTTTCTTTTCGGGTCTCTTCTGATTTGTTTAGTGTATATTTTTCTGGGGTCATTGTTACCCTTTTAGCATTTTGTTCTCTCATTCATTTGTTCTTCTCTGGACAAAATGACAAAACGGAAAGACTCACCTCAAAAAAAAATAAGAGGCAGTACCAACTGCCAGGGACTTAATCAATATGGACATTAGTAAGATGTCGGAACTAGAGTTTGGAATGATGATTATAAAGATCTAGCTGAGCTTGAAAAAAGCATAGAAGATACTAGAGAATCCCTTTCTGGAGAAATAGAAGAACTAAAATCTAACCAAGTCAAAATCAAAAAGGCTATTAATGAGGTGCAATCAAAAAATGGAGGCTCTAACTGCTAGGATAAATGAGGTAGAAGAGAGAATTAGTGATATAGAAGACCAAATGATGGAGAATAAAGAAGCTGAGAAAAAGATAAACAACTATTGGATCACGAGGGCAGAATTTAGAGATAAGTGATACCATAAGACAAAACAACATTAGAATAATTGGGATCCCAGAAGGAGAAGACAGAGAGAGAGGGGCAGAAGGTATATTGGAGCAAATTATAGCAGAGAACTTCCCTAATTTGGGGAAGGAAACAGGCATCAAAATCCAGGAGGCACAGAGAACCCCTCTCAAAATCAATAAAAATAGGTCAACACCCCGACATCTAATAGTAAAACTTACAAGTCTCAGAGACAAAGAGAAATTCTGAAAGCAGCTCAGGGATAAGAGGTCTATAACCTACAATGGTAGAAACATTAGATTGGCAGCAGACCTATCCACAGAGACCTGGCAGGCCGGAAAGGACTGGCATGATATATTCAGAGCACTAAATGAGAAAAATATGCAGCCAAGAATACTATATCCAGCTAGGCTGTCATTGAAAATAGAAGGAGAGATAAAAACCTTCCAGGACAGGAGCGTTTGCATGGTATATCTTTTTTTCCCCCTTGTAATCAATTTGTATCTTGTTCAGTCTTTCCTCCTAGCCTCAAGAACATATGGAATACATTATAGCAATGCTTAATTATCCTTGTTTATTAATGCTACATCTCTATAATTTCTGAATTGGTTTTATTTGTGCTTTTTTCCCTCTCCTAATGATAACTTCTATTTTTCTCTGCTTCTTTGCATGCCCAGTAATTTTTTTTTATTTAAATTTTTTTATTGTTATGTTAATCCCCATACATTACATCATTAGTTTTAGATATAGTGTTCCATGATTCATTGTTTGTGCATAACACCCAGTGCTCCATGCAGAACGTGCCCTCCTCAATACCCATCACCAGGCTAACCCATCCTCCCAACCCCCTCCCCTCTAGAACCCTCAGTTTGTTTTTCAGAGTCCATTGTCTCTCATGGTTCTTCTCCCCCTCCGATTTCCCCCCCTTCATTCTTCCCCTCCTGCTACATTCTTCTTCTTCTTTTTTTCTTTCTTAACATATATTGCATTATTTGTTTCAGAGGTACAGATCTGAGATTCAACAGTCTTGCACAATTCACAGCGCTTACCAGAACACATACCCTCCCCAGTGTCCATCACCCAGTCACCCCATCCCTCCCACCCCACCCCCCACTCCAGCAACCCTCAGTTTGTTTCCTGAGATTAAGAATTCCTCATATCAGTGAGGTCATATGATACATGTCTTTCTCTGTTTGACTTATTTCGCTCAGCATAATACCCTCCAGTTCCATCCACGTCGTTGCAAATGGCAAGATCTCATTCCTTTTGATGGCTGCATAATATTCCATTGTATATATATACCACATCTTCTTTATCCATTCATCTGTTGATGGACATCTTGGCTCTTTCCACAGTTTGGCTATTGTGCATGCCCAGTAATTTTTAAGTAGATACCACACATTGTGAATTTTACCTTGTTAGGTGTTTGGGACTTCTTTTGTTCTAATAAATATTTTTGAGCTTTGCTCTGTGATGCAGGTGAGTTGCTTGGAAACAGTTTGATCATTTCAGGGCTTGCTTTAAAACTTTGTTAGGTGGGATAAGAGCAGGTTTCAGTTGAGGGAAAACACTTCTGAGAATCAGGACTTTTGGTCTTGGAACAAAGCATAGGTCTTGTTCCAAAGGCTATATGACCTGACTTCATAAAAGGGTCAGATGCCAATAGGTTAAGAGCTCAACGTGGGCCCAGGCTCCTCACATTCTATGGTATATGCTCATTTCATAATGTCAAGTGGCCAGCTTCTAATTCCGTTCCAAAAAGTGAAGATTTAACTCCCATCTCTCTGGCTCAATCACACACACATGAAGTCTGTCATTTAATAGAAGTGTTCCTATTTGTTAAAAAAAAAAAAAAGCAATACAGAGAGACTAAGAAATTGTAGGTGATAAGAACTTATAAAGATGTACAGCATCAAAAAAAGCTTTATAATTTAATGTTGTTATTCATTGTCTAATTCACTCACTATGGAGTAAGGCACAAACCAGAATAGGCCAGTCAAGAGAACATAATTCTTTAGGAATGGGAATCTGTTTTCAAAACCAAACATGTGAAATCATTATGATGAAAATCAGCTATTGGAGGATGGGGTAATTCCAGGATTAATTTTCACTGGTAATAATTCATCAAGCCCAATGTCCCTAAGTCCTAAGACTTCCCTCACTCAGCCACTAATTTACCTGGAAGGAGATGTCAGTAGATGATACACGGTCTAGTAATGCAGTTTTCCACCAAAATCTAGTTGCACACCATTTGTGGACAGATGGAATTTAGTTTAACACCCCTCGAGGGCTAGAGATAGTCTAGGCTCTCAAAGAGCAGATGCTGTAAGATCCTAACCTACCATAGAATCAATAAATCAGGGGCTGGGATATTCAAATGGAAAGACCTGTCACTCCTCCCCCAAACCCCAATCAACAATGTAAATATCGATTTGTCCCCTTTTGGTGTAGGTTTGGGGCAATGCTGCTGAACTGCTCTTTAGTAGACAGTAGAAAGTGGAACCTCTCCAAATCTCAAGCTTAGAAATTTCTCTTCCCATACAAATTGCTGAGACAGAGGAATATATTCTTTGTCATCCAGACCACCTGGCAGTTTGACATGATTTGTAGTATATTCATTTTCGAGGATAACAGATTTCAGGTTATTTTTAGGTCTTTAGCAGGAAGACAACCTTTTCTTATATTAATATAGTAAAATATTACAGATCCTGGTAGCTTTATGAATTCTATTAGCCAGAGCATACAATGGGGGATCCAACTAGTTGGATGGGGTGTGTGGTGAGGAGCTGGAAGGTTTCACTGAGGAACAAATAGACACTTCAAAGAGGAGTTTGGACAATGGTGATTGGTGGTAAGAGCAGTTCAAGGAGAGGCAACACTTGGTGGAAGGCCCTCAAGCTCTGGAAAGCCTGACATTTGAGGGACTAAATAAAAGATGGCATAGCTAATGAAGAGAATAGTGCAAAGTGAAGCTAGAGAGAAAAATAGGAGGTTGATCACACCAGGTGTTGGGAACAATCTTCTTTTTCTAGAAGTTCTCTCTCTCTCTTTCCCATTCATTCATTCACTTTTTGGAGCCAGCCACTGTTCGGAGTGCTTGATATATTTTAACTTATTTATCCCCCACAACCATCTAGATGCTATTATTTTCCCCATTTTACAGATAAGGAAATAGATCAGAAGGATTAAATAACTTGTTCAAAGTTCCATATCTACTGAGTGGTTAGAGCCGGGATTCTGATCTTGAACTCCACTTCCTCCCAAGAACAATGGGATGGAGTAAAAGATTTTAAGTAGAAGAGAAACATCGTCCATTCTGTGTGTAAGAGATGGCTCTACCCAGAATGTGGAGAAGGAATCTGCTAAGAGCGGGTAGACCCATCAGGGGTCTATTGTAATATTCTCAACAAGAAACAATGGTACCTTGAAGTATGGCAGTGGCTAAGGAGATGAGATTAACTGAGGGATGTTTAGGATTCACACCTGACAAGACCTTGTGACTGGAGGTGCCAAGGATGGCACACAATACTGGTAAGAGCAAGTAAGTGGATGGTGGTGCCATTTACTGAAGAGGGTGCACTGACAAAGGAAGGTATTTGAAGGGAAGGATGGTTGTATCCACTTATTATGTGTTGAGTTTGGAATAAGCATTTGAATGGATGGGCATGGAGCAGACAGCTAAAGTCTGGGCTGGATATATGAACTTGGGATTCATCCTCCTATCGATAGTATAGATGATATCTAAAGCCATGGAAAGAGAGACAATTGCTGGAAGAGAGTGTAGACTGAGAAGAGAAGGCTGAGGGCTCAAGAATGAAATGGAAAACAAAAGCTAACCTATTTATACCTTTGATGAATCCACAGTGTTGCCTTATTGTGCTGGAATACATTTTCTGAATTATGAATTAGTGACTGCAGACGGCAGGAACCAGACTTGTAATTAGAATATTAGTTTAAATCTTGGCTCTGTGGCATCTTAAAGAAAATGAGCACCAGACGTGCTTGCTGTTGTCATGCACCGAATTCCTCAGAAGCTAGTCTTCTCTGGGATGCTTCTTGTCATCCCAGAATAGGGATTCATGTGGGGTCTACTCTGGAGTGGCCCTGGATGAGAAAGGCAGATCATCACATATGAAAGCTTCATATCACAAAGGACCAAATGGGCATCCACCATTATTATTAGCTCATGTCTTAAGAGTAACAAAGTTGTAACTGCCCTAGAAAATCGAAGCCACAAGATTCGGTATTCAGATTCAGTGGAAAATGGATCAATTGTATTTTCTCTTTCTGATTCCTGGGTAGTAATTTAACGGATAGTCCCAGTACACAACACAGTAAATGCTATTAATCTTATGTGCACTAGGGCTAAGACTGCCTCCAAACCATACACAGATAGCATCTGCTATAGAATGATAATAACTATGGCTTACATCATTGAGCAAAGTCCTGTTAGGAAAACGCTTCAGAAGTTAAAACTGAGCAGTGATTCATTTAATCCAAATTAGAGTATCAGTTACAAAAGTTCTTTTGGAAGAATGTTAAAATAATTAGGCCAGTTAAATTATAATGTTCAAATATATATTTACTTTAAAGATTTTTTAAAATTTAAAATAATAAAATGTATGTGATTAAAAATGAAAAAAATCTCTCTATATAAAATCTATATCTATATATAGATAATATATATCTATAATATATAATAATATAATAATATATCTATAATATATATAAAATACATAACATATATATATATTTGTTTCTGTTATTTGTTTGCTTTGTCTTATAGTAAAAGCTGCCTCTTCTCTGGCACATGGGAAATTTCGTATGCCAGGAAATAGTGTGTTGACTGTACTCCTTTAGGTTTGTGGTGTTGAATACACACATATTAAGGGATAGGAGGTTTGGGAACAGATAAGAACAGATGGGGATATGGTCTTGCACATTAACTCGTGTTGTTCTATGTGGGCACTAGGCAGATACACAATGAATACTTTCAGATTGGACGAATAAGAACAGTTTACTGTGTTTACAAATTACATTTGCCGTCATTCATTAATCCTTTTAGTGAAAATCTACCATGTTGTAGACCCTCGTCTTGTGAGGTTTACCAGTAGGGTCGAATATGATGTATGTAGAACACACCTAAATAGAAATAAATCTTAGATAATATGTTTAAACATATACCCACCTGTATTGTTAAATGACAAAGAGAAACAATTAGCAGAAATGTGGTACAAATACTTTTTAAAAAGGTCAGTATCGGGTCCCTGGGTGGCTCAGTCAGTTAAGTGTCTGCCTTTGGCTCAGGTCATGATCTCAGGGTCCTGGGATCGAGCCCTGAGTCAGGTTCCCTGCTCAGCGACAAGTCTGCTTCTCCCTATCCCTCTGCCTCTCCCCGGCTTGTGCTCTCTCTCTCACTCTCGCTCTCTCTCTCTCTCTCTCAAATAAATAAAATCTTAAAAAAAGAAAAACGTCAGTATCTACTGAAGTGGGACATATGCATCTGCTATGATGTATCTGTTATGTTGGATCGTGTCAGGGAGCAAGAACTCCCGTCTCATTCAAGGTCCTAACTACATTGAGAATATAAAATCAACAAAAGACAGATTAACAGGAAAAAATCAAATTTAATAGACGTGTGTATGGGAAATCCACATAGACATGGAAATTCCAAAGATAGTCAGGCAAAATGAGGTATATATGCCATTCTGAACTAAGGAGAAGCGGGTAGGAGGGTCTGGGATTTCGGAGGAGAGGAATGCACTTCACAGGATGATAAGAGCAGGTGTTCGGTAATTAGATGTATGCCCTACCCTACAGATGTGTCACTCAGATAAAATTAATCTGTTAATAACCCTGATTCTGGGCCGGGGGGGGAAGATAGCAGAGGAGTAGGGGACCCTATTCC
Source organism: Halichoerus grypus (assembly GCF_964656455.1). Lineage (NCBI taxonomy): Eukaryota > Metazoa > Chordata > Mammalia > Carnivora > Phocidae > Halichoerus > Halichoerus grypus. Next base: position 142,256,337 of record NC_135713.1, on the reverse strand, counting down.
AATCGGTCCCCGGAATTGAGCTGGATATCTACCAGACCACTCTGAACACCCACGAAATCAGCCTGAGATGTAAGAAGATAGATCTGGATCTCTACAAACAGAATATCGCAGGCAGTTGGTTTTGAGGTATGAAGCAGGGAGCCATGTTTCCATGGGCAGATATCGGAGGATAAACGGAAGGGGGAGGGAGCCAGCCGTGGGGATGCTACACCGCTGGTGAGTGATAGCCTCCCATGCTGGGGACGGGGCACAGACTCGCAGACTGATAGCAGTGGGGAAAGGACTTTAGGGCAGCCCGCTGGAGGGAAACCAGAATGGCAGGGCCGTGCCTGCAAATTGGGGGCGGCTTGCGGTTTTAGAAGCACAAAGGGCAGAGGTGAACCCTGACCTGGAGGCGAAGACTGGGGGCACTGCGGAGGGGTGCACAACCCAGGACACTGCAGTTTATAGCAGCACAGACAGAAATGAAGATAGTGTGGCCTGGAGAGCTCACTGAGGAACAGACTGCGATCTCTCTGCTCTGAAGCAGAGGGTTGGAAACAGTCTCTTCTGCTCTGACTCTCAGAAGAGACGCGGAAAGCCACCAGGGAAAGCCGCCAGAGAACAAAAGCCCCAAAAAACCGGTTTTCACTGAGCCCATCCCCCACCACAAGGGGCAGGGCAACTCTGCCCAAACAGGGTTGCCTGAGTAACAGTGTGGCAGGCCCATCCCCCAGAAGACAGGCTGGGAGAACAAGAGGCAAGAAACCCTAAGGTCCCTATAAAACAGGTGCATCTTGCTTGGGTTGTGGTCAATAATTTGGACTCTATACATTCCCTCAACCACCCATCAACAGAATGACTAGGAGGAGGAACCCCCCAAAGAGGAAAGACTCAGAGACTATGATTTATGCCACAGATTTACAAATGGATTCAGATATAACGAAGATGTCGGAGATGGAATTCAGGCTAGCAGTTGTGAAGAAAATAGCTAGAAAGGAGAAATCAATTAATGGCAACATAGAGTCTCTAAGGGCAGAAATGAATGCTGAATTGGCAGAACTTAAAAATGCTATCAATGAGATTCAATCTAATCTAGATAATCTTAACAGCTAGGGTAAGCGAGGCAGAAGAATGAGTTAGTGACCTAGAAGACCATTTAATAGACAAAAAGGGAAAAGAGGAGGCCAGGGAAAAACAACTCAGAATTCATGAAAATAGAATCAGAGAAATAAGTGACACCATGAAACGTTCCAATATCAGAATTATTGGGATCCCTAGGCGGGTGGAGAGAGTGTGGACTAGAAGATATATTTGAGCAAATCGTAGCTGAGAACTTCCCTTATCTGTGGAATGAAACAAACATTCATGTCCTAGAGGCAGAGAGGACCCCTCCCAAGATCAAGGAAAACAGGCCAACACCCCAACATGTAATAGTAAAACTCGTAAATCTTAGAACCAAGGAAACCATCTTAAGGGCAGTTAGGGGGAAGAGATTCCTTACATACAGAGGGAGGAACATCAGAATAACGTCAGACCTATCCACAGAGACCTGGCAAGCCAGAAAGGCCTGGCAAGACATATTCAGGGTACTAAATGAGAAGAACTTGCAGCCAAGAATACTTTATCTGGCAAAGCTGTCATTTAGAATGGATGGAGAGATGCAGAGCTTCCAAGACCGGCAGAAGTTGAAAGAATATGTGACCACTAAGCCGGCCCTGCAAGAAATATTAAGGGGGGGGGGGTTCTATAAAAGGAGAAAGACCCCAAGAGTGATATACAACAGAAATTTACAGGGACAATCTATAGAAACAAGGACTTCACAGGCAACATGATGACAATTAATTCATATCTTTCAATAATCACTCTCAGTGTGAACAAACTAAATGCTCCCATAAAACGGCACAGGGTTGCAGATTGGATGAAAAGGACCCATCCATAGGCTGTCTACAAGAGACTCATTTTGAACCTAAAGATACATCCAGACTGAGAGTGAAGGGATGGAGATCTATCTTCCATGCCAGTGGACCTCAAAAGAAAGCTGGGGTAGCAATTCTTATATCAGAAAATTAGATTTTAACTAAAGATTGTAGTTAGAGACACAAAAGGACACTATATCATTCTTAAAGGGTCTATCTAACAAGAAGATCTAACAATTGTAAATACCTATGCCCCCAACATGGAAGCAGCCATCTACATAAGCCAAACTTTAACCAAAATAGAGTCATATTGATAACAATACGTTAATTGTAGGAGACCTCAATACTCCACTCTCAGCAATAGACAGATCATCTAAGCAGAAAATCAACAAGGAAACAAGAGCTTTGAATGATACACTGGACCAGATGGACCTCATAGATATATACAGAACATTCCACCCAACAGAATACTCATTCTTCTCGAGTGCACATGGAACTTTCCCCAGAACAGACCACATACTGGGTCACAAATCAGGTCTCAACCGATACCAAAAGATTGAGATGATTCCCTGCATATTCTCAGACCATATGCTTTAAAACTGAAACTCAATTGCAAGAAAAAATTTGGCAGAAATTCAAACACTTGGAAGCTAAAGACCACTCTGCACAAGAATGTTTGGGTCAACCAGGAAATCAAAGAAGAACTTAAACAATTCATGGAAACCAATGAGAATGAAAACACATCGGTCCAAAACCTATGGGATACTGCAAAGGCGGTCCTAAGGGGGAAATACATAGCCATCCAAGCCTCACTCAAAAAAATAGAAAAATCCTGAATTCACCATCTAACTCTACACCTTAAAGAACTAGAGAAAAAGCAACAAACGATGCTTAAGCCATGCATTAGAAGAGAAATAATTAAGATTAGAGCAGAGATCAATGAATTAGAAACCAGAAACACAGTAGATCTGATCAATGAAACTAGAAGCTGGTTCTTTGAAAGAATTAATGAGATCGATAAACCACTGGCCAGACTTATCCAAAAGAAAAGAGAAAGGACCCAAATTAATAAAATTATGAATGAAAGGGGAGAGATTACGACTAACACCAAGGAAATATAAACAATTATTAGAAATTATTCAACAACTATATGCCAATAAACTGAGCAATCTGGATGAAATGGAGGCCTTCCTGGAAACCTATAAGCTGCCAAGACTGAAACAGGAAGAAATTGACAACCTGAATAGGCCAATAACCAGTAACGAGATTGAAGCAGTGATCAAAAACCTCCCAAAAAAACAAGAGTCCAGGGCCTGATGGATTCCCTGGGGAATTCTACCAAACATTCTAGGAAGAAATAATACCTATTCTCTTGAAGTTGTTTCAAAAAAAAAAATAGAAACAGAAGGAAAACTTCCGGACTCATTCTATGAGGCCAGCATTACCTTAATCCCCAAAGCAGGCAAAGACCCCATCAGAAAAGAGAATTTCAGACCTATATCCCTGATGAATATGGATTCAAAATCATCAACAAAATCCTAGCTAATAGGATCCAACAATACATTAAAAGGATCATCCACCACGACCAAGTGGGATTTATCCCCGGAATGCAAGGGTGGTACAACATTTGCAAATCAATCAATGTGATAGAACCATTAATAAGAGGAGAGAGAAGAACCATATGGTCCTCTCAATTGATGCAGAAAAAGCATTTGACGAAATACAGCATCCTTTCCTGATTAAAACTCTTCAGAGTATAGGGATAGAGGGAACATTCCTCAAGTTCATAAAATCCATCTATGAAAAACCCACAGTGAATATCATCCTCAATGCGGAAATGCTAAGAGCCTTTCCCTTAAGATCAGGAACACGTCAAGGGTGCCCTCTCTCACCACTAATGTTCAACATAGTACTAGAAGTCCTAGCAACAGCAATCAGACAACAAAAAGAAATAAAAGGTATTTAAATTGGCAAAGAAGATGTCAAACTCTCTCTTTTCACAGATGACATGATACTTTATGTGGAAAACCCAAAAGACTCCACCCCCAAATTACTAGAACTCATCCAGCAATTCAGTAATGTGGCAGGATACAAAATAAATGCATGGAAATCAGTTGCTTTCTTATACTCTAACAATGCAATGGTAGAAAGAGAAATTAGAGAAATGGTTCCATTTACAATAACACCAAAAACCATAAGATACCTTGGAATAAATCTAACCAAAGAGGTAAAATCTATACTCTAGGAACTACAGAACACTCATGAAAGAAATTGAAGAAGACACAAAAGATGGAAAAATATTCTAGGCTCATGGATCAGAAGAATAAATATTGTTAAAATGTCTATGCTACCCAGAGCTACCCAATCTATACCTTTAACGCCATCCCAATCAAAATTCCAATGACATTTTTAAAAGTGCTGGAACAAACAATCCTAAAATTGGTATGGAATCAGAAAAGACCGTGAATCACCAAGGAAATGTTAAAAAAGAAAAACAAAGCTGGGGGCATCATGTTTCCTGATTTCAAGCTAAATTACAAAGCAGTGATCACCAAGACAGCATGGTACTGGCACAAAAACAGATATATAGACCAATGGAACAGGATAGAGAGCCTAGATATGGACTCTCAACTCTATGGCCAAATAATCTTTGACAAAGCAGGAAAAAACAGGCAATGGAAAAAAGACAGTCTTTTCAATAAATGGTGCTGGGAAAATTGGACAGCCACATGCAGAAGAATGAAACTTGACCATTCTCTAACACCATACACAAAGATAAACTGGAAATGGATGAAAGACCTCAATGTGAGACAGGAATCCATCAAAATCCTAGAGGAGAACATAGGCAGTAACCTCTTTGACATTGGCCACAACAACTTCTTTCAAGATACATCTCCAAAGGCTAGTGAAACAAAAGCAAAAATGAACATTTGGGACTTCCTCAAGATAAAAAGCTTCTGCACAGCAAAGGAAACAGTCAACAAAACAAAGAGGCAACCCACAGAATGGGAGAAGATATTTGCAAATGACACTACAGAGAAAGGGCTGGTATCCAAGATCTATAAAGAATTTCCCAAACTCAACACCCAAAAAACAAATAATCAAGTCAAAAAATGGGCAGAAGACATGAATAGACACTTCTCCAAAGAAGATATACAAATGGCTAACAGACACATGAAAAAATGTTCATCATCATTAGCCATCAGGGAAATTCACATCAAAACCACACTGAGATACCACCTTACACAAGTTAGAATGGCAAAAATTGACAAGGCAAGAAACAACAAATGTTGGAGAGGTTGCGGAGAAAGGGGAACCCTCTTACACTGTTGGTGGGAATGCAAGTTGGTACAGCCACTTTGGAAAACAGTGTGGAGGTGCCTCAGAAAATTAAAAATAGAGCTACCCTGTGACCCAGGAATTGCCCTACTGGGTATTTACCCCAAAGACACAGATATAGTGAAAAGAAGGGGCCATATGCACCCCCATGCTCATAGCAGCAGTGTCCGCTATAGCCAAACTATGGAAAGAGCCGAGATGCCCTTCAACAGATGAATGGATAAAGAAGATGTGTTCCATATATACAATGGAATATTACTCAGCCATCAGAATGGATGAATACCCAGCTTTTACATCAACATGGATGGGACTGGAGGAGATTATGCTAAGTGAAATAAGTCAAGCAGAGAAATTCAATTATATGGTTTCATTTATTTGTGGAACATAAGGAATAGCATGGAGGCCATTAGGAGAAGGAAGGGAAAAATGAAGGGAGGTACTTCGGAGGGAGAGACTAACCATGAGAGACTATGGGAGAAACAAACTGAGGGTTTTAGAGGGAAGGGGGGTGGAGTGATGGATTTGTCCAGTGATGGGTATTAAGGAGGGCACGTACTGCATGGAGCACTGGGTGTTATACGAAAACAAAGAATTGTGGATCACTACATCAAAAACTTATGATGTATTATATGGTGACTAACATAGTAAAAAAACAAAACAAAACAAAAACAAAACAAAACCCTGATTCTGGGAAAGACCTCCCCACTTTAGATTCTTCTGTGTAGTTAAAAGCAGGGACAAAAATTTCTCTTGAGCTTGCAGGGTCTTAAATGCTTTCAACTCAAAATAATCCACATGCCAAAGTGGCACATTCTGGGAGAGCCTATCCTAAACCCCATCAGTAGCAACAGAAATGCGTATATGGGTTCACCAGAAGATATCTACTAAACATACATAGCAGTGCTATTCATCATAGCCCTGCTGGAAACTACCCATATGTCTATTAACGCTTAATAGGAAAGTGGAATACTATATGGCAATAAGAATGAACACTAGGTATTTTAATAGGGAAAGAATACTCATTTCAACAAATAGTGAGAAGACAACTTTATGTTAAAAATTGGGTTTGAAAAAAAATTGGGTTTGGAAAACACCTTACACAATTTGCAAGAAATAATTTGAGATTGATCATAGACTTAACCATAAAAGCCCAAACTGTGAAGCTTCTGGAAGAAGAAATGGGAGATCTTTATGCGCTTGGTGTACAAAATTTTTCTTACATGGTACCCAAAAGCACTAACTAAAATAAATGGTATTTGGGGCTTAATAAAAAATTATCATCTGTGCATATCAAAAAAGTGTTAAGAAAATGAAAAAGTGAGCCACAGTGGAGAAAACATTTACTCTACATATCTGACAAAGGACTTCTATACAGAATATATAAAGAACTCCTGCAAATAAATAATGAAAAATATGAACAAACTAATTTAAAAATGGGCAAGTGACTTCAACAGACAATTCACAAAAGAAAATGTAAGCTCATGAAAAGATGCCCAACATCATTAACTGTATTGGAAATGCAAATTAAACCTGCATTGAGGTGTGAGTTCACACCCACTAGAATGGCTAAAGTTAAAAAGACTGATAACACTAAGTGTAAGTGAGGAGATGAAGCAACTTGAACTCTTACCTCTTACACATTTTTGCTGGGAGTGCAAAATGGTACAACCATTTTGGAATACGGTATGACAGGTTTTCCCCCCCTTAATCTCCTTTACCTATTTTGCCTATCCCCCAGCCCCTACCTTCTGGCAACCACCCATTTGTTCTCGGTATTTATGAGTCTACTTCTATGTTTTTGTTTGCTCGTGTGTTTTGTTTGTCAGACTCCACATATAAGTAAAATCATATGGTATTTGTCTTTCTCTCACATATTTCACTTAGCAGAATGCCCTCTAGGTCTGTCCGTGTTGTTGTAAATGGCAAGATTTTCTTCTTTTTTATGGCTGAATAATGGTTTGGGAGTTCCCAATAGAAATAAACATACATCTAATTTCTTTTATAGTATTTTTAAAAAAGTGATCTCTACCCCCCAATATGGGGGGTACTAACTCATGACCCTGAGATCAAGAGTTGCATGCTCTACCACCTGAGCCAGCCAGGCACCCCATTTGTTACTTTTTTTCCTTGCAGAATTGGCTAGGACCTCCACTGTTGTGCTGGCCTTGTGGTGTTCTCGATCTTAAAGGAATGAATTTAAAACATCTCTATCATGTAGAATTTTGATAGTATGTTTTGTGGATATGTCCTTTATTAATTGAAAGGTGTTCCCTTTTAACCTACTTTGCTGAGACTTTTTATCACTGTTAAGGATTGTGTTAATTTTATCTAGCAAACATTCTAATTCCAAATAATCATACTTTTCCTCCAGAGTGGTGAATTACATAAAAAAGCCCAACTCTTTGCATTCCTGAAATAAGCCCAACTTGATCATAATATATTACTTTTAATACATAAAATATGTTTTTAATTAACAGTAGGATTCCATTCAGATAGCTAATATTTTATTTATGGTATTCATATGTGTCTTCATAAGTGAAATATGAAGGGATTTGAAGGAAATTTGAAGGAAAAAGATAAACGTGTATTATTTGCAAATGATAGTATTATTTACTTTACTGAAAACAACCCAGAAAAATTGACATGAAATAAGAGCATTCATCAGGGTTGCTGAATATGATATCTTTCCATAAAAAATGCCAAAAATAACCATCTAGAAAATATATTAGTTATTCTAGGGGCACCTGGGTGGCTCAAAAGGTTAAGCATCTGCCTTTGGCTCAGGTCATGATCTCTGGATCCTGGGATCAAACCCCGGGTCAGGATCCCTGCTCAGCGGGGAGCCTGCTTCTCCCTCTCCCTGTGGCTCCCCCACCACCCCCGCCCCTGGCTCGTGCTCTCTTTCTCTCTCTCAAATAAATAAATAAAATCTTAAAAAAATAAAATATATTAGTTATTCTATTACAAATATTATCCATATAGGTATATTGTATATAGGAGTATATCCTGTAAATATATTGGAATTAACTAAAAAAAAAGTACTTCTATGCAGAAAATTTTATTTTATTTTTTTATGCAGAAGATTTAAAAACTTTAATAAAGAAGCTAAAGGATGAAGAGGTACTTGATATTCTTTGATAAGAAAAATCAACATAAATGTCACTCTTCTCCCAGTTACTCCATAAGTTCAAAACAGGCAATCAAAATTTTATTTGGAGCTATTGTGGAATTTGAAGAATTTACTCTAAAATTCGTATGCAAATTGCCAAGCTAATTATTAAAACAAAGACGATTATAAGGAGGAACTAGGCCCATGAGATATTAATGTCACAGAGCTAGAGCAATAAAATATTATGGTATAGGTATGAGACAAATAGATCAATAGATGAGAACAGAGAACTCAGAACCCAGGGCTGAGATCCTCTGGCCTGAGTCTTCTCGGTTCTGATTTTTTTTTTATTCTGCTGTTCTCATGTGGTTTCCTGAGGTATACCTCAGCAGTAGCAGCTCAGCGTTTGTTTCTCTTTCTCTGCTTATGAGCTCTTGCTCAGTGATACCGGAAGTGAGGCTTTCTTTGCTTCCCTCCATTGGGCTTTGTAAAACGTCTGCCACAATTATTAACCCCAGGGCAGCATTGCTCTCTCATCTGGACGTGTACACATTGAAGGATGTATGAGATACATGGGAGAGCATACCTGGGAACTGTTCTGCCCTGGAGACAAGGAAGCTGGGGGATCTGTCTACCAACCCAATCCATCATTGGTCAAGGAGGGATGCTCTCCGCTCTTCTCTAGCACTTCTAGTTGGCCCCTTCTGTAGTCTGAGCATACTCCCCCTGCTAAGAAAGCCCTTGGTCTGAGAGCCACAGGTGCTTGCTGTAAAATGCCATTTGTTGGCTCAGATGGGGAGGCTGGGCACCAAAACAAGCACTATGGTGTGTTACAGCCACCATCTTGCATCCAGATTCTAGAGAGCCTGGTAGAATCCTGGTGCTTTGAAGAAAAACCATAGCTATAGTTAGGTGGTGGTGTTCTTCCCCTATTATTTGGAACACCCTGGAAATGATTGGAGTTTGGGCCGACTGCCTCTAAGCTGCAAGGATTTGTGTTAAAAGTAAAGTCTAGTTTTTCTTCGTGGAAACACCTTATAATTGAGCACCACAAGCTCTAAGGAAATGATCTCTTTCCTTTGCTGAGGCTGAGTTATTTATAATTGTCAGCTTTTCGAAAGACTCTCATTTGTCTTCCCCTTTTAGAGATAAATTTCCTGCTCAGTTGCTAAATAGCTCTGGTTTACATTAAAAAAAAAAGAAAAAGTACTCCATCCTGACTCCTGACAGAACCAGCCTCCCAGCCAGTCTCATGACCCGGAAGAGTCCCTGCGGCCAGAGCTCCTGTCAGAGTAGAAGTAGAACATTGATGACTATCAGAAACAAACGGAGTTTCCCCTTGGGAGTTATGCCTGAGCTATTGGCTCCATTTTGCGAGCAAATCACATAGTGATAAAGCTCCAGCCATTAGTATCCAGTTGAGGGCGGTGCACGTAGAGGAAAATGCTCTGGATTGCCAGAAGACTGGGATTCAAGATTCCAGTTGACCATTTATTAGCTCTGTGGCATTAGATATATATTTTAACCTTCCTGACCAACAGTTTCTCCTTATGTACAATGCAGGTTAGCTTAATTCACAGGGCCATTTTGAGAATCAATGGGATAAAAAGAAGCAATGTCGATATCAAAGGAGATGTTATTGGTACAATAATAAAAAAAAAGATCAGGGCGCCTGGGTGGTGTAGTTGGTTGAGTGTCCAACTCTTGGTTTCAGCTCAGGTCATGATCTCAGGGTCCTGGGATTGAGCCCTGCGTCGGGCTCCACACTCTGTAGAGTCTGATTGAGATGCTCTCTCTCTCTCTCGATCTCTCTCAAATAAAAACAAAAACAAAAACAACCAAAAAACCTCTCTTCTTACAGAAAATAGATTTTACTTGTTCAAGGAGTTTGATAGTCATTGGTTTTGACCCTTTCTGGGGGGTACTCTAGAATGTGCTAAGTTAATGGCAGGATTAAGTGTATTGCATGTCATCTTAGGACAGGTCATAGCCAAATTCATATTACGAATATTCACCGGTTTTTCAGGACTTCAAGAAAAAACTCTTGTCTCTTTCATGGAGCCTCCTCTATTCTTTGTAGAATTTCCACATCGCACTAACACTGTGTTTTTCAAGCATGATGTGGTTAGAAAATACAGTTGGTGATGGGAAATCCTTACCAAGCCATCAAGACTTGGAAAGGCCCTTTGCCTGCAGTTTAATAAGAAATGCATTCCCAGCCTGCCAGGCAGGTGAAACAGGTGGTCCAGTGAACTCAGTCCATTCTGTGAATGGGTGAGTGTTGTGGTGTCAGCAAATACAAGGGAGTTGGAAAAGTCAGGACTTCAGTAGGAGGGCTGTTGGCTCTGGGAGCATCATGGTAGCTTGAGGTTAGACTAGGTCAAATCCTGCTATGACTATGACCAAGAGATGCAAAAAGAACATGGTTTAGGGAACAGGAAAGCTCATTAATCCTTTGGTACATATTTAAGCATGATAAAAATCAGGAATAGCGATGTTGTAGGCTGGAATGGATAGAGAAGACATTTGTGTAAAAGGTGGGTCTTGTGCCATGTCTTGAAGATGGTAGGGCTTGAAATGGCCAAGGAGAGAAATGAGGAATTTAGGGGCAAGGAGAATAATGCACCAAGACCAGATGCATGTATGAGCATAAAGTAAAGACAAGGGGAAGAACAGCCTTGGTAGAAGTTAAGGATATTTGTTTGGGGGTGATGGAAAAGGAGGTTGGTGTTGCTGGAGGTCACATGAGATGAGATAGGGGTTGCAGGTGTCTTCTCTGGAAAGCAGACTCTTTGACAGAGGTATACATATAGGAAATTTATAGGGATGTGTTATTGGAATCTTGGATGTGTTGGAATTTCCAACATCTTTTGGAAAGGGAAGGCAGTAGGACTGGGCAGAGAGAAGCTGGACAGTGGTGTAGGGTCAGCCAATCCCCACACGGAGCTCTAGAGCTAGGATGGCCCTGCAGAGTTACTACAGACCTTTATACCCCCACATCGTTTTGTGTTACCTGGCTTGCCCCAGATAGATGGTATGATCTTGGGCAAGGTGTCTCTCTTCAGCTAAGGCACCTGCCTGAAGTGAGTTGGGGACCCAGATGCCAGGTTTCAGCCTTCCATGGTCCCAGGGTTGGGGGATAAATTCTTGAGCCCTTAAGTGATTGGTGGAAATCGGCCAGTACACCACAGTGTCCACTCCAGATGGATAGTTAGGATAGCCTCAGGTGATAAAAAGCCTGAGGACAAGGCTGATACTATGGTGAGGGGACCAAGACATTCACCTCAGGTACAGAATTTAAGGGGACTCCAGACACAACTCCGATATAAAGATACATGATATATATATTTTTAAAGATTTTATTTATTTATTTACTTATTTATTTAGAGACTGTGTGTGAGCAGGGGGAGGGTCAGAGGGAGAGGGAGAGAGAGAATCTTAAGCAGACTCCCCACTGTGTATGGTGCCCAGTGCAGGGCTTGATCCCACGACCCAGAGATCAGGACCAGAGCCAAAATCAAGGGTTGGTTGCTCAACCAACTGCGCTACCCAGGCACCCCAAGATAAATATTTTAATGCAATACTTGAAAAAAATCCCAAATCTGTGCAAAAATCCGTGATGAGCTAAATATCAAATTTAAGTAAAGACAGGATCAGTGTTACTGATTTTTCCTTTTGCCCCAGACTCCAATATGTCTTTGCAAAATAGTGCCTGATGAATATGATTTATCCTATAGGAAATGGGAAATCCTTGGGAGTTTTCCTCCTCGCATTTACCTATAAAAGCAGCACAATTATAACAATAAATTTGTTTTCATTGAGTTCTTTACTCAAAATCTGACAAGTGAGACTCTTGTTTGTAAGAGACGGAGAAACCAACCAACTCAACTTTGCTTACCCAATGACCACAGGGAATTTACTGCCCTACAAAGAATTCAGGATTCAGGTATGGTTTTATCTAGGGCCTCAAATGATACGTTTACTCCTCAGTTTCTCTTCCTCTCTGGGGTGTCTTCACTAAGGATGAACTTCATTCTTCCATGGATTTTTCTGATGATAAAATGGATGGTGTGGCATTCCTGAGCCTCTCATTGTCAATCAACTAAAGGACAAGAGATTGCATCTCTTCCTCCAAAACCCAGCAAAATTATTATCAGATTGGAACAGAAAATCAACCTTGGGTCTATCACTGTGACCAGGTGGATGGCATATGCTGATTGGCTTAGGTCAACAAGGCACACACCCCTCTAACAGGGTCTAGGTCATTCTATATGAACTGCTTGAGTTGGTGGGGTGCTTCTACCAAAAGAAGCTGAAATGGTTGTCAGGGATCCTACTGCACATGGATTCACATTTCCCTGTTTCTGTCCAGTCTGTGTCCATACAAATATATGTGTAATAACAATGTCACACTGATCATTCAATCATACTATATAGCATTTTTATTTTAAAAAATATTCAAGTAATATATGAATACTCTAAAAAGTGAGTAACATGGAGTAAAAAGAAAAATCTATATTCTGAAGGTATAGTATGTTTTACAGTATCCTTCAACTTCCATTAACATTACATTTATTGGTATAGTTTCCTTTACTTTTTAGTGAATTCAACTTACGTGTTTCACTTAGCAATATTCCTGAATATCTGTCAATATTAGTACTCACATTTAAAAAAAACCTACAGCATGTATTTTATGGTATGGTTATTTTCATAAGCATAACTTTAATTGAAGCATAACCACTTGATGGACATTTGGTTTTTTTTCCCAGTTATTCAGTTCTATAAACCATGCTGCAGTCGGCATTCACTGTACACGTGTTTCTACACATAGGAGAAAAATAGAAGGCAAAGACAAATCTAGAGATCAGCAGTTCATTCAAATAAATGAATTTATTTCAGAAAAGGATCTTAATTCTACTCTTTTTCTCAAATGGATAACTAAATGTCTCAAAATACATGTTACAGTACATCTTTCCCCCTGTGGTTTGAAATGCCACTTTTTCATGTTATATTTCTGTATAAAATTGTGGCTATTTCTGGATTGTCAAAGTCAGTACTCTGTTTAATCTGGTAACAGTATTATGCTATTTTTACCTTCTTTACCTTCTAACATATTTTATATCTGGTGAGGATAAAACTCCCACCCTCTTCACACAATTTGTTCCTATGTTTTCACTAGTGCTTAATAAATCTTGTCCACTTATCACTCCTTTTAAATTTTAGAATCAACCTGTCAAATTCCATGTAAAATCTTTTTGAGATGGCATTGATTTTAGCATGAATTTGGAGAAAGTTGTCATTTATCCAAGTTTTCTTTTATGTTCCTCAATAAAACTTTATCTCTTCTCTATGAAGATCTTGCATGTTACTTAAAATTTTTAAACATTTTTATTTTTTTAAAAGTTATTTATTTATTTGAGAGAGAGAGAGAGAGCATAAGCAGGGGAGCAGCAGAGGGAGAAGGACAAGCAGACTCCCTGCTGAGCAGGGAACCCAACATGAGCCTCAATCCCAGGACCCCGGGATTATGACCTGAGCCAAAGGCAGACCCTTAACCAACTGAGCCATGAAGGTGCCCCTATATTTTATTTTTAAGTAATCTCTATACCAGATGGGGGACTCGAACTCACAACCCTGAGATCAAGAGTCACATGCTCCACCAACTGATCCAGACAGGCACCCCAACCTATGATGTTTAGTTCCAATTATGTTATGGTGGTGGTTTCTATTTTGAAAGGGACAGGTTTTATCTTACCACATTTTCTAATTGGTTTCACTAATGGATCTTGATTTTAATACACTGACCTAACAAGCAACTTTGTTAAACTCTTATGATATAATGCAATATGTGGTTCTTCCTGGCCTCTTATTTAAGATCTGGGTATTCTGCAATCTTCCTGGATGTTTCTAACCCAATGGAGATATAGACCCCCTCCAAATAAGCTCTCACAGTCTCTTGTCCTTCCTGATGGCAAACACTTTCATTGTTGCCTAGTCTGGCTGGGGATGAGGGGAAAATGTGTGGAATGTCTTCTCACTCAGATGATCCTGCTATAGCATGCCAGCTAAGAATTCTGTCCCTTGCCCTCAGCTCCTTGTTCCTTTTATTTATCATCTCTGGTAATGGAGTACTCTTGGTATCTCTTCCAACAATTTCAGTGGTATTCTCCTGAACATGTTTTGGACTGTGATTAAAATGTTCAAACTGATCTCATCCATTTTCTTGCATCTCTCACTCCTGCTATAATTTCTCATCTGTCAAGGGTTCTAATTCTTATTTGTGAGCCCAGTAATGTGTATGGATACATAGAAAAATACAGAGGCATGAGTCGTGAGGAAATGTTGAGATAGAAGCCTATTTTTTCCCCCAGCTGGATAGTTGGTTCTATTACCATTTATTAAAGCCTGCATCTTTCCCCAGTGTTTTGGGAGATTCTTCATAAAGTGAATTTTCAAATCTTACTGGAATTTTGATGGAAATTTTTTGTATATGTAGATTAATTCAGGTAGAATTTATATATTTTAATATTGTCTTTCTAGCCACGGACACAATCTATCTCAGCATGTATTCATGCCTGTCTTACATCCTTTAGTAAAGTCTTAACATCTTTTTCCATAAAGTTCCTGGACATTTCTTCTGTGGGTTTGTTTTCAGGAGCTTTGTTATTTATGTTGCACTATAAATGGGGTCTTTTAAAAAAAACAACAATTTTTAACCACATTATTGCTGTAATATATGAAGATCACTATTTTTCCCCATTCTCTTTTCTTTTTGTTGTTCAGGTTGGGTATTTTTATTAAAGCATGTTTTCAGTTCATAAATCCTTCTGTTAGATTCAATCTGCTATTAAAACTACCTATTGGATCCTTGATTTCAATGTTACAATTCTTGGTTCTAGAATGTCCATTTGATTCTGCTCACTCCATTATCCAGGATCCAGAATTATCAGTGAGTTTTCTTTTATTGGCGATTTTTTCTTTTGGTATTTGTCATATGGATCCTGTGTCTTCGCATGCCTAGTAGTTTCTTATTGAATATGGGATGTTGTTTATTAAAAAAAAGTCAGAGGGGTACCTGGATGGCTTGGTTAAGCATCCAACTCTTTTTTTTTTTTTTTAGATTTTATTTATTTATTTGACAGAGAGAGACACAGTGAGAGAGGGAACACAAGTAGGGGGAGTGGGAGAGGGAGAAGCAGGCTTCCCACAGAGCAGGGAGCCTGATGCGGGGCTTGATCCCAGGACCCTGGGATCATGACCTGAGCCGAAGGCAGACGCTTAACAACTGAGCCACCCAGGCGCCCCAAGCATCCAACTCTTGATTTTGGCTCAGGTCCTGATCTCAGGGTCCTGGGATCAAGCCCTCCACTGGGCACCACACTTAGTGTGGAGCCTGCTTGAGATTCTCTCTCTCCCTCTGCCCCTCCCCACCCTCTTAAAAAAAAAAATGTCGGAGACACCAGATGATGCTATTTTCCATCTGAGAGGCTTTACCTAGGGGAAAAAAAAAAAAAAAGCATGGAAATGATTCCCTGGATTCAGCAAAAGATGAAATCAGACTTGCCCCTGAGCTGTAGTTTGGGTGAGACCCAGTCTACCTGGTTTTCCCCTGTTCCAAGGTTGTGGCTATTCTGGGCTTTCATTTGAGAGGGTGACAATTACTGATCTTGGGACTGAGAGACAGATGGAGGTTTTACTCTTCTTTTTAGTTTAGGCCTACCTTTTAATTTTTCCTATCCCACAGAGCTGCAGACTTTGGCAATTATTCTAGGGGAGCCCAGCCGTGTGTTTGCAATCTCTCTAATCTCCACATGTGTTGCTCTAGCTGCACAGAACCACCAAAGCTCTGCTGTTTTTTCTGTTCTTTTCCTGGGGCCCGAGTCTAGATACCAAGTCTCTACATTGGCTTAGATTGGTGTGTTCTCCTTACCAACAAAACAAAACAAAACAAAACAAAACAAAACAAAACACAATTGCAGCTCATCTGTGTGAGTTATTCACTCCCTCTAAGGATTTTAATTTTATAAGGCTTTTCCTCTGGGCAGGTATTTTTCTTTTTTTCCCTTTTTCTTTTCTTTCCCTCTCCCTTTTTTTTAAGATTTTATTTATTTGTCAGAGAGAGAGAGAGAGAGAAAGAGCACAAGCAGGGGGAGCGGCAGGCAGAGAAGCAGACTCCCTGCTGAGCAGGGAGCCCGATGAGGGACTCTATCCTAGGACCCTGGGATCATGACCTGAACTGAAGGCAGACGCTTAACCGACTGAGCCACCCAGGCATCCTTTGGCAGGTATTTTTCTTTTAAGCACCAAGGGAATGCAGAACATGCTACTTTGCCTTCAGATTTCCTTCTTAGCCCAATAGCCTCTTGCCCTGCACAGCTTTGGAACTCAGCAGATGTGGATGGAAAACCACCCGTGTGTTGGAACCCCTCAAGTGTACAAGTTGGTCTCAACCTCCTGCCATGACAACTGAAAGCTCGGTGGCATCTCTGTCCCCCATCCGTGGGTCCTCTGCCTGGGCCGGGGCCTGATTCCCAAGCTTCTACCACCTTCCGAATCAGCTCCTGCCCCCATTTGGTCTTCAGTTCCTTTCTGAAAGGTTCTCTTCTCTCTAGAATTTCAGTCCCTGTAGTTCTCATTGCTTCCAAAGCTCTGGATTTTCTAGTTGTTCTGAGTGTGGCTGTTCAACTACTTACTGTATGTTACCCAGGATTAGAAATGTTAGATCACTTATTTTTATAAGCTGGATTTTATTTCAGCAGTGTTTTCTTTTTCTTTTTTAAAAGCTTTTATTTATTTATTTGACACAGAGAGAGAGCGCGCGAGAGCATGAGCGGGGAGGGGGCGGGGCAGAGGGAGAGGGAGAAGCAGGCTCCCCGCTGAGCAAGGAGCCCAACGCGGGGCTTGATCCCAGGACGCTGGGATCATGACCTGAGCTGAAGGCAGACGCTTAACGGACTGAGCCACCCAGGTGCCCCTGCACAGTGTTATCTTCATTGTGCCATCGCCACCCTTCCACACGGACAGCGTTTCCCAGAATCCCTGAAATCTTAGTTTCGATGGGGAAACTGGACATCTGGGAATACACCTGGGTTGTGAAGTTGGCCGCTGTCCCTGAATGGGGGCATTTCTAAGGTTGAGCCTTGGCCATTATAATTCACTTCCAGCAGGAGAGGAACTACTTTTATTTTTTTTATTTTTATTTTTTTTATTTTTTATTTTTTAAAGATTTTATTTATTTATTTGACAGAGAGAGAGATAGCGAGAGCAGGAACACAAGCAGGGGGAGTGGGAGAGGGAGAAGCAGGCTTCCCGCTGAGCAGGGAGCCCGATGTGGGACTTGATCCCAGGACCCTGGGATCATGACCTGAGCCGAAGGCAGACGCTTAACGACTGAGCCACCCAGGCGCCCGAGAGGAACTACTTTTAAACAGTCACTTTCCAACTCATAACTCTCAGCGCTAATCCATTTGTTGATTATCTGATCTGTGTTCTTAAGTTTTAAGGGGATTTGGATGGTATATATTCTGAGCCCTTATGCCTGTGAATTAAAAAAAGAATTATTGATGAATAATTAACATACAATATCCTGTTAATTTCAGGTGTACATCATAGTGATTTGAAATGTTTATACATTATGAAATGATCCTCATAATGTCTAGCCACCATTTGTCACCACACAAAGTTACTGCAGTATTATTGACTATATTCCCTAGGCTGTACTTTTCATCCCTGTGACATTTATTTTATAACTGGAGGTTTGGACCTCTTCATACCCTTCACCTATTTTGCCCATTCCCTGACCACCCTCCCCTGTGGCAATCACCAGTTTATTCTCTGGGTCTAGGAGTTTGTTCCTGTTTTGTTTTGTTTGTTGATTTGTTTTGTTTTTTAGATTCTACAGATAAGTAAAATCATATGGTATTTGTCTTTCTCTGACTTATTTCACTTCATGTAATACCCTCTAGGTCCATCATGTTGTCACAAAGGACAAGATTTCATTTTTTTTTTTTTTTTTGCTGAATAATATTCCATTGCATATATACCACATCCTCTTTATTCATTTATCAGTCAATGGACAGTTAGGCTGCTTTCATATCTTGACTATTGTAAATAATACTGCAATAAACAGAAGGGTGCATATATCTCTTCAAATTTTTGTGTTCATTTTCTTCAGGTAAATACCCAGCAGTGGAATTGCTGGATAATACGGTATTTCTTTCTTTCTTTTTAAGATTTTATTTATTTATTTATTTGAGGATGGTGGGGCGGAGCAGAGGGAAAGCGACAAGGAGACTCCCCACTGAGCACGGAGCCCAACGCAGGGCTCAATCTCAAGAGCCTGAGATCACAACCTGAGTCAGACACTTAACAGACTGAGCCACCCAGGCGCCCCTCACATAGTATTTCTATTTTTAATTTTCTGAGGCACCTCCATACTGTATTCCACAGTGGCTGCACTAATTTACATTCCCACAACAGTGCACGAGGTTTCCTTTTTCTCCACATCTTCACCTTGTTATTGTCTTTTCGATTCTTCCTGTTCTGACAGGTGTGAGGTGTTATCTCACTGTGGTTTTGATTTGCATTTCCCTGATGATGAATGACATTGAGCATCTTTTCCTGTGTCTGTTTCCCATCTGTATGTCTTCTTTGGAAAAACGTCTGTTCGGGTCCTCTGTCCATTTTTCAATCAGATGATTTTTTTTTTTTTTTTGGTGTTGAGTTGTGTAAGTGCTTGATATTTTTTGGATATTAACCCCTTATTGGATATATGATTTGCAAATATCTTCTGATGGATTCTACTTTTTACCAAGCCTTCTGCCGTAACTTCATTTTTTTTTAATTTTTAAAAGGTTTTATTTATTTATCTGACAGAGACACAGCGAGAGAAGGAACACAAGCAGGGGGAGTGGGAGAGGGAGAAGCGGGCTTCCCACTGAGCAGGGAGCCCGATGTGGGGCTCGATCCCAGGATCCAGAGATCATGACCTGAGCCGAACGCAGACGCTTAATGGCTGAGCCACACAGGCGCCCCTGCCATAACTTCATTCTTGCTCTGTGCTTTATTTCCAGTTTTTTTCTTGTTTGGCTGGAGTTCATTATGGGTTATTTTTTTTCCAAAAAGTTTTTGTGGGCGTTATTGTCCTTGGATGTTTTCACATATGAGTGTGTCTTCTTGTTGCCTTTAACTTGGATTATAACTTGTCTGAGTATGATATTTTTGGCTCCTACTTCTTCCCCTTAGTCATGTAGACATGCCTCCAAATCTTCTAGCATTGATTACTGCTATGGGGGAGACTGAGGCTCATGTGATTTCTCACACTTGTGGATAATTTGTTCTCTAGATCTGGATGACTAAAGAGTTCTTTTTTTTTATCATTAAGGTTTATTTCCTAGAAATCTTGGTATAGACCCATTTAATTAAAAGGAGAAGTTGTTTTTATCTGCAAGTTCAGTTCTTCCTTCCTTTCAGAAAATTCTTGAAAATGTTGGAATATTTTGGGCATCACTTTTGGGTCCTTTACTTCAGAGAACTTGATTATCTTTGTGTTGTGTTTGTCTTCTCCATCTCTCATTTCTTCTCTAATTGCTATATATTTTCTTTTGTATTCATTATGACTTTCTCAACATCATTAATTTACTTCTCAGCTTTATTCATTTTTTTTTGCTATTTGAAATTAATTCCTGGTGATAAATGATAATTGTTCATGTCTTAGTTATCAAGTTATCAATTTATTGTCTTATTTCTTATATCTCCTTTTAAATTTCATTCTTTACTTGATAGTCTTGTCTTTGAGCCCTTGTTCATTGAATTACGGGCTTCCATAATCCATGCAAAAATATGCAAGGAATCTTCTGTTGCTTGGGTTATACTTTCTTCAATTCTAGGCGATTTCTCTCTCTTTGGTGTGCTCTTTCTCTTACTTTATTTGCTCGAGTATATGTTTCAGTCAGGGTCCTGGTAGGAAATGAATGCTACATGCAAACTGGAATAATTGAGGAAGTTTAATAAAGAAACTGTTTGCAAAGATAAAGGCAGGAGTGAGGGATGCCCAAACCAACAAAATCTAGTACCCTTCAGCCAGCATCAGCAGGGAGCCACTCCCACCCCCAGGCCTGAAGAGGCAAAAAGGGCATGGTTCTTGGAGCCCAGAGAAGAGAGCTACTGAAAAACCCATGTGGTAGAAACCGTGGCCTTCTAGAGAAAGACAAGCTTATCCAAGGTCATAGGAGGTCATATGAGAGAGGTGGGAATGAATATCTTAATCTTAGTTTCTCCTTTCCTATAATCTTTTGCAAGGGTCTTCCAGTGGGATGACAGAAGGCATGTGTGCATAACAGTCAACCTTCCAGGGCATAGAGAAGGCAGGAGGAGGTGAAGAGAAAGGGGGTGGGGAGGAGGGCAAATGGGAGACATTCCCCAGCACAGAACACTTGCAGAAATGCCATATGCCTCAGCTCTTCCTCTTGCTCATGTTTGAATGACTCTGTCCAGATCTTTATACTCTGACACCATGTGGGTTGATTCTCTTTGGCACTCATCATACCTAATTGGAGTCTGTTTTCTCCCTCCCTCCAAGGGATATTTTGAGAGTGAGGTGTAACTTCCATTTTACTTTTTGGATGCTGGAAGCCATGGAAATGAATACTGGGAGATGAGGATGGGTGGGATTTAGAAATATGATCTGGATTTTGCTCTCCTCTGATTCCTATCAAACCTCCTACTTCAATACCTTCTCTATCAACAAATGAATATTTCCATTCCTAGACTTTGACTCACTTCCCTAAGATTTTTTCCCCCACATCTATGATTTTAAATTCTATAACAATACTACTTTTTTCTTTCTTTAGTGAGGATTTTACTTCATCTGGTGAAATTTTCATTTCTTTCTACTATTTTGCAATGCATGAAGCTCCCTTTTTTATCCTAATTGAATATCTTTGCAACTTACCCTGTTGTATTTGCAATTTGCCTTTTACTTCTTGTGATTTTCTTTATATAGACAATAGTTTCTTGGGTCCTTTAGGGATACACGTTTCCCAAGATAACTGTCTATTTCTTGTGATAAGTCATTTCACTCACCCACTATTACTCTGAATCTTTGGAGAATGTTTCTCTCCCTTTCTGCATATATTCTCATAGGTCCAAAACCTTTTTTCTCACTTTTATTCAAACAAGGCAGGAAATACCTAGACTCTGTCTTTGTCAAAAGGCTAGCTGTGTGGAATTCCCTTGGCTTTACTCATTGTCAACTTGAGTACCGTTGAATTCCCCTTGTCAAATTTACTGTTTAGAGGAGAGATTGATGTGGACAGCATCCAGCCAGATTCCTCATTTTGAGCAGGCATTTATATAATTCAGCCTGAGTGGACTGAGGTGGGAGCCTCAGTTCTTGGCTATCTGATGCTCTGAGCAGATGCAGTCCATGAGAAGCTATAATTACAGGGCGAACCCCTGCCAGGGATTTTTCTGCCAGGGAATTTCCATGCCCAACTCCAGCACCTCATTGTAGGGTCTACACATGCTAGATTAGACTGTATCCCTGAGTGCATGCCTCTCCATCCCCCAAGTTTGGCCTGATGATTTGTTGCCTCTGGATGGATATAGAGAAACACAACTGAGGGGGGCCATGATCTGCTTCCTTGAGGAATACAATTAAGAAGCCGCAGACCATATTTAAATGTTGTTTTCAGAGTCCGAGTCCCTGGGTGAGGACCCTGTTGGTAGAGGAGGGACACCATATCTCTGTGTTCTTTCAGACAGGGGCAGATCAGAATAGCTTTTGTTAGCCTCACGCCATCACTTTTCCTTTTAATGGAGCTTCTTCTTAGCTTCTGCAGTGACTTTTTTGGCAATCTGAGTTTTCCTCTTTTGGGTGTCTTCATTGTGGGAAGTTTTGTGTGTGTATCAGTGCAGTAAAAACAATGCTATTTTCCACTGGGAGCCACATTTTACTGGTCCTTGAAAATACAGAACAGGTGGGAAATCTGGACATAGAAAGTATGCAGTCATCCTCTCTCGGTCTGATGAAACCTCAAAAACTTCCTTAAAAACCTTAAAAAACAACCAGGCAGACTTCTTGGGTGGGGTTGCTGCCTTTTGTTGAAAGAGGAATTCCATAGGTAGTGTGTCTTTTTATTTAGATTTGCATCACACGTGAGTCTGGAGGCCTTATTTACTATGTGCCTTAACATTTTGAGTAAATAAGCTTTAATAATGATTTATTGCTGACCGAATGAATCAATAAAGAGAGGTATGAGTAATAACTATGAAATTCCTTGCCTCGTTGTTTTGTAATAGTGAGATTGAACTCCATGGTTAGCTTCTCTGGGCTGTGACTGATGGAAGCAGATCCTGTTTTTTTTTTTTTTTAAGGTTTATTTATTTAAACAATTTTGGTGCCTACTGTGGGGCTCAAACTCATGATCCCAAGATCAAGAGTTGCATGCTCTACTGACTGAGCCAGCCAGGTACCTCCAGATCCTATTAATTAATTGTGGGCCTCCTGACCTTTCAGCCACCCCACTGCTGTCCTGAGTGTGATACACTGAGACCAGAGATACTAGCTTGGCTCCCCAGGGAACACACAGAAAGAGATGGATTCTTTTTAATGGCTCCTCCCACCAAGAAGCATATCACTAAATTGCAGCAATATTTCTTCCTTTGATAGATAATTTATCTTTTTGTTTCTCTGATTCTAAAAATACAAATTTTATGTCTCCTCTTCCATAGATATACCTGTGCCCATCCTTTTTTTTTTTTTTTGCCCTATTAACACATGGCAAATCTCCTCATTTATCTTACTTTTTGAATACACTCTACTTTGACAATGCTATTAAAAAATTGCAACCCAATTCCCTATTTTGACACTCTCAATCTCCTTTATGATGCTCTGTTATTATTCCATGGTATTTGGCATCTTCTAACAAATCGTAATTTATATGTTTATAGTGTTCTTTGTTATTTTATGTCCCTCCTTATCAACCTTGCTAGGATATGAGCTTTATAAGGGCAGGCTTCTTTGTTTTCTTCATGGATATATCCCAAGCATCTAGAACAGGGCCTGGCAGATAGTAGATGCTCAATAAATGTGGTTTTTTTGGAAGGTATGTATGAATGAATGAATGGAAGGATGATATATCCTTTTTCCTTTCTATGGTCTTTTCTCAGTCTGTACTTTAAAGCCTTGTCTCCTCTAGAATTTTGCTTTTTGGTTCTTTTTTCCCCTCTGTAATGTTTAACGATTGTGATAGCCTCTTCTTTGGACCCTAGAAACATGCTTGAGTCTCTCTCCTTCCAAAAAAAATGTGTATCAGTCCTGCTTCTATATTTAATGTCCTCTCTCTTTCCTGACATCATAAAACTTCTGGAAAGGGTACATCTGTTTTAACCTCATTCCCCTGTTCAATGCTCTGCCATCTGAGTTCTCTTTTGGCCACAGAACTGAAATATCTACTGCAAACTATCTAGTTGTCTCTTAGTCCTTGTCTCTTTATCTCTTCGTGGGCTCTAGTGGTGATAACTATTCCCTCCGTCTTGAAGGTTTGTCCCCACCAATTTCTGATGCTGTGTTGGTTTTCTTCCTGCCCACTGAGTATGCTCTTTCTATCTCCGCTGTAGTGACTTCTCCACTTGCCCCCTGAGGGGTTGAGAATTTGGGGCCACCCTTCCTTCTTTCTTTGCAACACTCTCTAGCTAGTTTCATCCACCGACCCCCCCCCCCCCGCCCCATGTTAGTTGCCATCAGTAACCCAGCTTCACACTTGTTTTGCCAGGTTACTGTAGAGTATTTTCAACTGAGTGCTCAAAAGCACTTGAATAAAACAGACCTCAGAGGGATCTTACTACTTTTCCAATCCCTATACTACCCAAACCCCATCTTTCTGCTTTCAGTTGCTTAACTTATGGCAGTCCCATCCACATGTTTTCCCTAGGTAGAAACATCAAGCTCATTAGTGACTCCTCCCTTATGCTTAAATGACTCATCCAGTTCTTGTCGCTGCCAACAGAAACTTATTTACACAATTAGTACCTTT
This sequence comes from Halichoerus grypus, assembly GCF_964656455.1. Classification (NCBI taxonomy): domain Eukaryota; kingdom Metazoa; phylum Chordata; class Mammalia; order Carnivora; family Phocidae; genus Halichoerus; species Halichoerus grypus. Next base: position 142,231,954 of record NC_135713.1, on the reverse strand, counting down.
ATCTCCCAGTCTCCGTATGCATTGGTTCCCTACAGTTTCTATCTGGATTGCTGAAATAGTCCTTACACTGATTTTGGTTTCAGCTCCTAACTCTCTTCCTAATTCAATAGGCTCCTCACCCAGTCCAACTAAAACCTTCAAAAACAACTTCTGTCCCAACAAGCACTGCTGAAACACTTACTTCAGTCCCATCAGAAAGAAATAATGGTTTCTACCTTTTGAAGACCATGTGTTTATGAGACCCATGTATAAATGGAATGCACTGTGGTAAGTGAACCAGTGCTAGCGATGGGAACAAAGTGAAATGAGGGGTAGTCTCAGAGTCACATGCATCTGTCACAGCAGGGGCCTAGGTGTCTGGATTCCTAGTGAGATACTCCCTCTGCTGTGATGGTTTCACCATTTCCTGCATGCCAACTACTTTCCCCTGTGGGTTTTTTTTTTTTTTTAAGATTTTATTTATTTGAGACAGAGAGACACAGATAGTGACAGAGATAGCGAGAGAGAGCACCAGCGGGGAGGAGAGGGAGAAGCAGGCTCCCTGCTGAGCAGGGAGCCCGACGTGGGGCTCGATCCCAGGACCCTGAGATCATGACCTGAGCTGAAGGCAGACGCTTAACTGACAGAACCATCCAGGTGCCCCTGCTTTGCTTTGTTTTTGTAGTCTGTCCCCAAGTTTATAGTTGTTATCTGCAAAGGTCAGGGCCAGTCTGTACTTCTTTGCCATGTTGGAAGCAAAAGTGAGTCTCTTATATTCTTGGCAAAACATGCCAGTTGAATGAACTATTCCACCAAAGGCATATTTTCTAGACCCTTTGGCATCTCCTGCGCTCTTCTTCCAGATGTCAGCTGTTGATGGCCCTCCCAAGTTTGAGTGCTTGAATTAGAATATACCATGGTGGCATCACACTTTCTAGCCAAATGACATTATCAGAAATTTTACTGTACTTTTTCAAGTGGATTGGACATTGAAAGGAAAGACCCAGGTACTGACAGTAAGTTTTTTTCTAAGTCAACTGGTCTAAGGTATACCTTCTCTCCGATACCTGATATATTGCTTTTAAATAACATAGCACTTGATGTTTCCTTTGCTTATTTGACAATGTCACTTTCTGCACACATGTTAGATGACCAGTGATTCCCCAGTGAGCATAGCATTGCTTCACTTCTGTTTCTTGATTTCTTTCCTTCATGGCTGAGAGGTATAAGCCACAGATAGAGCCAAACGATCCAAGCCTGATCCCTGAAAAAATCAATTTATATTTACCCAGCTTGTTCAATCAATATTAAATTAAACCAAATCATGACATAGAAAATGAGAGTTGGATCATACCAAGCCACTGATTGATTCAAGACAAAGTTATATGAATCTCTCTTTAAATGAGGCAGTAATTTTTGGCATTAGATACTCAAGTGATGGCTTGAAAATCATGTCGGTCAGTATAAAATCTTCTAAGCCTCCTGCATGTGCAACATATCATGTGCACAAAGTATCAAGTCTGTGTGGGTTTTGACAACAATGGGTTTTCTAGAATGTTGAGTGAAAAATTGAATGACGATTAACTGAGGACTCAAGAGAACGATAAAAATGATAGGCTCCTTATTAGATAGGACATAAATTGACAATATGGGGTGCTTGAAAGCATTATCTTAATATATGAGGAAGCCAGCAGTGTGGCTAAAATACCAATTAGACCTCAGCTTCTCAGTTCAGGACAAATGGACCCATTATCAGCTGAGCACTGTAGTGCACTTGTCATGGTTCATAACGGAGAACAAAAGGGGAAGTGTGTTTTTCTGTGGAAATGGATTCATTAATTTAGTCACTCATTCAAAAAAAAAATGTACATGTCAGGCAGTGCGCTAAGATGAGTAAGACATGATTAAGTAACTTGAGATTTAGTTGGAAGTGACAACATATTACCGAAATGTACCATCTCGGGTTGTAAGTGACCATAGCAGTATGCACCAGCTACAGTGGGCTCTAAGGGAAGAGGTCAGTGTATCTGGTGGGGCTGCAGGGCAGGCAGAGGTTCCAGGAGGTCAGGGGTTGGGAAGTCAAAGGGCAGCTGGGATGAGTTACTGTTGATCAGGCATAAGTGGCAAGGGAGGGCACTGCGGGTGCAGGGAGCTGTTGGAGGAACAGGAGGATGGCTTCTCTTGATGACATGCCAGTCGTTGGGGTGATAGAATATTGGGGGCAAGAGATGAGCCTGGAAGCAAGAGTAAGGGTCATATCGGGTCGAGCTATTTAAGCAGGGAAGGAGCAGCTTGGAATCACAGGACAGGCACTGCCGTGGTGGAAAGCAGAGACTTTGGAGGGACCAGAGTCCTGACTCTGTCACCTCCAATTGAGTGTGAGGTTGGTCTGCTTACTTTGGTTAAGCTTCAGTTTCACAATTCAGAAGAAAGGTGATGTGGCCCCTGTGTCCTCCACCCTCATCCCATCTAACTCCTCCCTTGTTCACTGGGCTCTAACTACCCTGGACATCTTTTCTGCCTTCCAAGGAGCAAACCTCACTCCTGCCTCCAAGCCTTTGCTCTGGTTATTCTTTAGCTTGGAAGGCTCTTGGTCCAGCTTTTTGGGGTCTGGCTTCGAACTCATATTTAAGCTATCAGTTCAAATATCCTCTCCCCAGAGGGCCTTTCTTGTCTGCCATCCCTAAGGTGGTGCTTCCCACCGTCCCTCCCCCACTGTCGATCTCTCTCATAGCTCTGCCCCAGCTCCTTCTTACCTTTCTCATCATCAGAAATGATCTTGATTTATGATTGACTTGTATATTGTTTATCTCCCCTATTGGCCTATAAGCTTCAGAATTCTGTCTGTATCTCCATATCCTTATTTTCCTGGAGGCAGATTCTCTAACTTTCACTTGAATCTTAAGGTAGTCTGTGTTCCCAATAAAACACAGCAATCAGATCTTGATTTAGATCCTGATAATTCACTCCTTTTATCCAAATAAATTCCTAAAGGCTCAAATATTTAGATATTTTGGAAAATGAAACCATGAAGATTCTAGAATTGCGTTGTCCAGCATGGTGGCCACTGGCCACATGTTGCTGTTTACATTAAAATTAATTAAAATTAAATAAAATGGGAAATTCAGTTTTTCAGTCTTACTAATTACTCAACAACCCCCATGATTAACCAAGGGTTAACTGTGGCTACCATGTTGGATAAGTGTAGATATAGAACATTTCCACCACTGAGAAAGTCTTATGAGACAGCCTGAGTAGATTTACTTAGAGTTTTACAGAAAAAGCTTTTCAAAGTGGTCGTGAAACCTAGAAAGGAAAACTTTGATACATTTAATTATATGAAAATTAGAAACTTCTGCATAACCAATCGTATCATCAAAAAGTAACAACAACAAAATAACAACAACAAAAAAAACCCAAAATAACCTGCAATGTGTATGGCTGATTAAAAAGATAGTTTTCTTAGGTTTATATAAAATTCACATAACTCAGTAAGTAGAAGAAAAATGACTCGATTGAAAATGTTAAAGAGATGAAAGCCAAATGTCAAAGACTGCGGAAAGATGTGTGACCCCATTCGTACCTGAAAATCCTTAAGTTCACACAGTAGTGACCTGCTATTTTAAATCTATTAAATTGGCAACAGTGAATAGTTTTAGTTTTGGGACTTCTGAATATATGGGAAGTTGCCCTATTATATGCTTTCCTGAATGAAATAGGGGTTCTTTTTTTTTTTTTAAAGATTTTATTTATTTATTTGACAGAGAGACACAGCGAGAGAGGGAACACAAGCAGGGGGAGTGGGAGAGGGAGAAGCAGGCTCCCCGTGGAGCAGGGAGCCCGATGTGGGGCTCGATCCCAGGACTCTGGGATCATGACCTGAGCCGAAGGCAGACGCTTAACGACTGAGCCACCCAGGCGCCCCTGAAATAGGGGTTCTAAAGAAAAGAATGAAAAACAAGGAATGAGAATATATAGGCTGTTTCGGTCAGCAGCTCCGGCTGCTATCACAAATGTACCACAGACTGGATGGGTTAAACAAAAAACATTTATTTCTCACAGTCCTGGAGGCTGGGAAGTCCAAGCTCATGGAGCTAGCGGATCTAGTATCTAGGGAGGGCCTCCTTCCTGGCCTGTGGATGGTTGGGCTCCACCCTCATGACCTAATTGCCTCCAGAAGTCCCCACCTCCTAATGTAATCACATTGGGGCTTAGAATTTCAACATATGAATTTTGAGGGGATGCAAACATTCAGTACATACCCCAACGTTCTTTGCTATCTTTTTTTTTTTTTTTTTTAAGATTTTACTTATTTATTTGACAGAGAGAGAGGGAGCGGGAGAGGGAAAAGCAGGCTCCCTGCTGAGCAGAGAGCCTGACGCACGGCTCCATCCCAGGACCCTGAGATCATGACCTGAGCCAAAGGCAGATGCTTAACTGACTGAGCCACCCAGGTGCCCCCGTTGTTTGCTATCATTAAAAGAAATTCGCCCAACATGACCCTTGTTATATACATGATTCTATACCTTGTTTTTCATCTCCTAATAGAGTTTTGAGAACTTTCCATATTAACCCATAAATATCTAGTTCATGTTTTATGCTGTATGGTATTTCGTTGTGTGCATGTGACTTAGTTTATTTAACTCTTAGCTCTAGACATTCATTTGAAGCCTCAAAGATGGATCATGATTCATGGTGGTTCCATTCCTGTCTATTCTTCTCCTGCTCTGACTCCCCTTGCCAAATCCCCTAACTCCAGCATTTGTTTTAGGAGTGGGTAGGTGACCCTGCCAATGGGACATGAGACACGGTTAGCAGATGATTTCTTGGAAAATGTTTGTTTCTGTGACTAAAACAGATACTAATTAGAAATGGTCCGCCTACCACTGGATGTGGTAATGCTGCTAACCGTCTTGAGGCCATGATACAAGCTAGTGTAAGGGACCAAACTTATGTTCCAATGATGACCGAGCAGAAATAAGGAAAAATCCTGGGTCCTTGATAGTGTTGATGAGCACTTAATTATTTCCAGAGCTAACCTATTTCCAAATTCTTGTTAGATGAGGTGGTAAGGTATTTCTGTTCTTTTAAGCTGATTGAATTAGAATTTTCTGCTACTTGTAGCCAAAAGCATCCTAATCTATACAGTTGGCATATGTGTGGCTTTTAAAAAACATCTTATTTTGGAATCTTTATAGACTCCCAGGAGGTTGTGAAAATAGTATAGAAAGCCCTGCATTCCCTTTACCTAACATTCCCCAATGGTAACATCTTGTCTACCTATACCATACATTAAGCCCACAAAATTGACAATGTCACAATACTACAGATCTTGTTCAGTTTTTTACTATTTTTCCATACATTTCTGTGTGTGTGTGTGTCTGTGTGTCTATGTGCATAATTCTATGCAGTTTTATCCCATATTGGATTCGTATAGCCACCACCATAATCAAGGTATACAATTGGTCCATCAGCACAAAGGATCCCCATCAGGCTATCCCTTTATACCCCACCCACCCTGACAGCCACTAATATGTTCTTAGCCTCTGTAGTTTTGTCCTTTTTAGGTTGTGATATAAATGGAATCATATAGTATGCAATTTTTTAAGACTGATTTTTTTTAAACTAAGCGTAATGCCCTCGAGAATCATCTAGGTTGTTTCACGTATAAATAGTTTGTTCTTTTTATTGCTAAGTATGTTCCATTATATGGATGTACCAGAATTTGTTGAGCCATCCACCTAAGGACATTTGGGTTGTTCCCAGTTTTTCCTATTATAAATAAAGCTTTCACGAACATAAGCTTGTGTGTGTGTGTGTGTATTAGTATAAGTTTTTATTTCTCTGGGATAAATGCCCAAGAGCTGTGATTTCTGTGTCATTTAGTAAGTCCATGTTTAATTGTATAAAGAAGCTGCCAAACAATTTTCCAGAATATCGATACCATTTTACATTTTGACCGGCAATGTCTAAGAGTCTTGATTTCTCTGCAGTGACCAGCATTTGGAATTACACTACTTTTTTCTTTTTTTAAGTTGTTCTTATGACTGTATAGTGATATTTCATTGAAATATTTTCCACTTTTTCGAAGGATGCAGAGAAATTATTAACAGTGGTGACATTGAGGGAAAACAGTTTGAAATGAGAGGGAAGAGTAGTTTTGTTTGGATTTGCTTCCGTGCATTTACTTGGCCAGCAGGATTATGGATCCTTGTTTTAGTTTTATCTTTATACTTCTGCTTTAAAATCCATAATAAATGTTTAAAAAGTCTGATACTTTTTTTTTTAAAAGATTTTATTTATTTATTTGACACACAGAGAGAGACAGCGAGAGAGGAAACAGAAGCAGGGGGAGTGGGAGAGGGAGAAGCAGGCTTCCCTCGGAGCAGGGAGCCTGATGCGGGGCTCGATCCCAGGACCCTGGGATCACGACCTGAGCCGAAGGCAGACGCTTAATGACTGAGCCACCCAGGCGCCCCAAAACTCTGATACTCTTTCACACTGGAAGTGAATGTCTGCATACCTCCCTCTGTGTTGACACCAGAATGAATGTCAAGGAAAAACTGTACGCTTCTAATAACATTGGCTGTCCTGGTTTCACATTTCACTGTCTTAACACTCATTTGCCCAAACTGAATGTAATTATTCCCTTGTGACTATAAATTTGCCAGATTACATCCTGTTCTAGACATGACTCCATTTGTTGTCTTCTGAAGTCACACAAAGCAGAATATATTTTCTTGTTAAATGCCATGCTTCATAGCATTTTGGAATTTAATTCCTTGTCTTTTATGCAACCAAAAGGGAGCATCGAGCACATTGCATCCTGTGCCGCCTTCCTTGAAGTCTGTTTGTTTCCCCCACAATACCTGTTTTTACTCACAATTGGATCATTTTAAGAGGGAAGTTTATACCTCATTGGTTTTTTGAGTAAGGTCACATACAAGTAAATGGGTAAACACTGGTTATCTGCTGTCTGAACAATGAGTCTCAGAAAGGCCTGCAAACCCAATGCATTCATCAGAGGCAGAAACACTGCCTAATCAAGCACCACGAAAGGAGCAGGAAAGGCATGAGGAAGGACCAGAGTGTACTTGGCAGGAAAAGGGCATTATGGCTGGGCAGAATCCTTTCAGCCACCTTCAAAGTCATTGCCTTTTGACCCGAATGGGTTGGTGGTGTGGTAGACCATGCTGATTGCTCACACGTGTCCATGTCCTTCAACCAGATCCCAGGAGGAGCACACCTGTAGTAAAACAAGTTCAGTTCATTACCCATTGCAACGAGGGAGAACACATACCATGGGGAAACCATGGGTGTCTAAGTGGAAGGATAGTGAAGTCTACTAATAAGAGTTGGGTGATTTGGCAGAGGACCCGAGGAAGCTGGGCTTTCCTCTAAATTGGCTGTTAGAAAGCAGGGGCAATTCTAGAGTTGGATATCTAAATCTTATCTATACAGAGATTGGGTATCTAAATCTTATTGATAGACTGGAGTGAACATAGAGCTCTAACTAGTAAAGAAGTAGCCATCACTCATCTGAGCCAAGAGAGCGGCGGTGCTTGGCATTTTGTGGGCGGCACGGTGACCTTGATTTTGTGTCTGCTTAGGAAAACATTATGTGGCATCCTAGTTTTGTCACATTGAATCCATACTCTCAGAGGGGCCTTGTCTGAGGTTGGTACGCTATGAGCTTGTGAATGTTCCAGAAAAGAATAGCATGGTCCAGCTGTGGGTGCCAGGTTGGTTTCTCAATATAAGTAGCTCCTCCTCTATTTTTCTTTCTTGCATGGGGAAACAGTTGGAGCAGCCATACAATAGTTTGCGACATGGACCGTAGCTTGGTGTATGCAGTACTCATGTGGCTTTTAAATGTATTTCATTTATATGCCATCGCTTTTTGGCCTGGTTTTCAAACAGGGTGTCATTATTCCAAGGTTAAATGCAAACGTAAAATGCATGACTTTCCCATCATCCTGGAAGTCCGTCTCCAGAGCCTGTCTGCTCCAGCCTTCTGCCTCCAGGCTAAGCTGCCCATAATGACTGTGAAAAATTGATGTCTTTTCTGCTTTTAATGATCTAATTGAAGGGAAGAAAATTCCACTGTTGCCCTCAGAAGTCCACAGCCTTCACTCTGACCCTTTGAAAATGTTTTTCTATTCCGTCCATGGAGATACTCTCTCTCTTGTGGAACTGCATTCATTTCTTGGAGCAGGCGTAAGGACGAAGGACTCAAAACCAGGAAGGCTTTACACTGAATCAGGCTGGCTGGCCTGTTTTATTTTGTATGCAGTGTGTTTTACAAACAGAAGAAATTTCATATAAAATTCACCTTTTCGTGTCCCTTGAAGAATCAGAATATTTGGCCATGTTGGAGAGCAGTCTGGTTGGAGCTAACAGCTGTTCCTTTAGGTTATCCAGAGATCACCCTAGTCCCCTTCCCACAGCTTCTGCTCTTCATTTGTGTTTCCTGCCTGGGTCCCAAAACCTTGAGCTTTCAATCCTGGCATAGACTCCTTTTCTCTGCATTTGAACATATTTCTCAAAACAGGCTATGGATCATCGGGTGATCCATGGGGGGGAATATTCAATGTTATTCAGTAAACAGATCTTGCTAGAGTGTTAATTGCATTTTAGGATTTAGAAAACACAGTATTTTTATATTAAAACCCAATATAGATATGGAATGTAATAGAAAATGGATTTAAAGATCAATCTAGAAATTTTAAAAAAAAGTTCTTGCCTCTGGAAGCTGCCCCAGGCTATGTCCCAGACCAACCCACGGGGTGATCATTGAGAGACGTGTACTCTCATCTTTGCCATTGGAGTCACTTTGCTAGAAAAGTTATAGAAAAGCAGTTCTCATGTAATAATCTCGAGTGTATCTTCCTATTTTTGCGGACCTTCAGAGTGTCACAGAATTTTTGAAATAGAAGGAAATTTAGATGTTAACTAACTTTTAATTAACCCATTTATTAGGAGTATAAAAGACCAGTACAGAAGCCAGTCTGGCCGAGACAGAACCCAGATACCCAGATTTCCAGTCTTGTCCTTTTAAATGTATAATTGTAAACATAATGGCAAACAGATTTATACATACTATTAGGTAGGATTACTGTCTCTTTGGTTTGATAATTCTACTTGTTAATTATAGAATAGTAGATAGACAACTTATGTCTCAAAGAAATTCAAAGGTGAATATTATGACAAATAGTTTTTGTTGATGTGTAAGATAAATTATCTCAGGTAAATCTCAAATGGAATTTTCTTGTTGCACCAGGAACAATATATGTGATTTTATAGGTTGGCACCTTTGGATAGTTTCAACCATGAATTTGCAGGCCGTCCAAAGCACAGTCGTTTCTGGGCAGAGAGAGTGAGAGAGCAAGCAAGCAAGCATTACAACTCAGATTGGACTTTTCAAATGTGACTTGGAATATTTTCCTCTCCTTTGACAATATAATGAAAATGGCATATTTATCAATCAGAATTCATGCTTCTGATTAATGAGTCACACATTTGTTTTCTCCTTTACGAACAGTCTCTTAAAACATATTCTTGTTATGAAGTTGGTGACTGAATTAAATTTGCATACATGTAGTTGAATAGTAGTTGGTAAAACTTTGAACAATATGATATTACAAGAGAAAGAATTTGATAGATTATTTGTGGGTGCAGAAGCCAGAGTCTGACTTGTAGAAACAGTTAACTGATCTTGCAGGAGCAACCATAAGTTGTACTTGAAGAGTTTATTTCTTGGCAAATCTCCAATGGTGAATTGCTTCTTTTCCAAGTCCCTTTAGTTATTTATATCAACTACTATGATGGATCATAATTACTTTGTCTTGAAAGAAAATGATTAATAACCACTGCCAGAAATACATGATGCATAAAGAGTGTTTCACATCATGTGCAACTTTGAAACTTCTGTATCCTTCATAAATGGCTCTCTATGATGAAGCATGGTTGCCACAATAACTATGCTTGAAGAATATTCAGTCTTGTTTTTATTTATTTTTTTATAAAGGCAATAATATCACTCAGTTGGATACGAGCTCCAGGAAGTTACTGGATTCAAACATATGAGTTGCTTTTTATCTCAAGGAGGCTTGAATATAATTAATTTCATGGGATTTAATCTCAACTCTTTGCCTTCCACGTCATATGTGTGCGCCTTGATGAACCTTATATTCAACATATACAAGAACAAATTCATGATCTTCTCTTGCAAAGCTGGTGTCCCTTTCTTAGGAGATGTTACCACTGTCCATTCAGCTCAGTAAGCTGGAAACCTGTACCCCATCTTTTTTTTTAATTTTTTAAAATTTTATTATTTATTTGAGAGAGAGAGCATGTGCATGAGAGAGAGAGAGAGAGCACAAGCAGGGTGAGGGGCAGAGGGAGAAACAAACTCCCTGCCGAGCAGAGAGCACGAAACGGGACTTGATCCCGGGAGTCCGGGATCATGATCTGAGCTGAAGGCAGACGCTTAACCGACTGAGCCACCCAGGTGCCCTGTACCCCATCTTTTATACCTGATGCTGTGAAATTTTGTCCCTGTCTATGTCTAGCACTGCTTCCATGTCCAGCCCTGTAGCTAATTGTTGTTTCCCCAGATCGGGGTGTGCCATATTTCTTGCCACCACTAATCTGTGTGTGCTGCACTCCCTATTTGGAATCCTCTCTGCATATACCCATTATTCCCCTCCTTTACCACCTAGATTTTTATTTGTTTCAGAGTCCTTCAGCTTAATACTTTGGGAAAGCCTTTATGTTTTCACTAACATGTCATTTCCTTTTAATATCTGCCTGGAACTATGTTCTTTCTCTTTCCAATGTTTGCCTCAATTTTGGGGGGGGAGCTGGTATTTGGTGGTATTCTTCAAATACAATAAAATTCACCATTTTCATATGAATAGTTCAATGAGTTTTGTCAAATATATAACCACCACTACAATCAAGATCTATAATATTTTCATCAGCACAAAAAGTGACTCATGCCCCTTGGCAAGTCAATCCTCTCTCTCCATCCTTCAGCCTTTGATAACCGTTGGTGTGATTTCTTTCCCTAAGGTTTTGCTTTTTCCAGAATGTCATGTAAAAGAAATACATAGTATATAGCTTCTATTGTCAAGCTTCTTTCACTTGGTGTAAGTGTTTTGAGATTCATGGATATTTTTGCTTGTATCAGTAGTTCATTCCTTTATTTCTGAGTAATACTCCATTGTACGGTTATACTACAGTTTACCCATTCAGTCTGTGCATTTGTTGATGTGTATTTGTTTTTTTTCCCCAGTCTCCGGCTTTTAGAACAAAGCTGCTAAGAACATTCACATCCACGTCTTTATATGGACATATGTTTTCCTATATCTTGGATAAATACGTAGAAGAATGTTGAGTCATATGGTAAATGTAAATTTACCTTCATGTGAAACCAGCCAACTGTTTTCCAAACAATTATACTATTTTGTATTTCTATTGACTGTACTTGAAAGTTCTAGTTGCTCTGTACCCTCACCAGTAGCTGATACCATAAATCTTTTAAAATGTAGCCATTTTTGCAGTGTATTGATATTTTATTGTGGTTATTGATTTGTGTCTTCCTAATAAGTAATAATGTCGAGTGGTTTTTCATGTGCTTATTGGCATTTGTATACCTTCTTTGGTAAAGTATGTGTTCAAATCTGCCCATTTTTTCTGGGTTGTTTGTCTTCTTACTGTTGCATTGCAAGAGTTAAAAAAATATAGTCTGGATACAAGTTTTTTTTTTTTAATCAGATATTTGTTTTGTCAAGCTGTTTTATGACATTGTTGTACATCCCTGCAAGCAGTATATGAGAGTGCTAATTCCTACATATCCTCACCGACACTTGGTATAGTCAATCTTTTTAATTTTAGCCATTTGGATAAGTGTGTGTGATTCAAATAGACTTTATTTTTTAGGACAGTTTTTGATTCACAGAAAAATTGAGATGATAATATGAAAAGTTTCCATAAACCTTGCTTCCAATTTCCACTATTACGAACTTCTTACATTAGTATGGTATATTTGTTACAATTAATGAATAAATATTGATAAAGTCCATACTTTATTTAGATTTCTTTAGTTTTTCCCAAATTCTAGGATGAGATCTAGAATACCAAATTGCATTAAGTTGTCATGAATCCTTAGGATCCTCTTGGTTGAGAGACTTTTTTTTTTTTTCATTAAATATGCATATTCCTAATAACTAGTGATGAACATCTTTTAATGTGCTATTTGACATCTGTATATCTTCTTTGGAGAAGTGTCTGTTCAAATTTTTTGCCTATTTTTTATTGCTTTTTTATTATTGAGTTTTGAGAGTTTTTTTTTTTTTAATGTTCCAGGTACAAATCTTTTATCAGATACATTCTTTGCAAAGCTTTTCTCCCCTCTGTGGTTTGTGGCTTGTCTTTTCATTTCCTGAGCAGTATCTTTTGAAGGACAAATGTTTGCAGTTTTGGTGAGGTCCAATTTATCAGTGTTTTCTTTATATGGTTCATGCTTTTTGTGACTTTTCAAGAAATCTATGCCTAACCCCACAGAAACAATTTTCTCCTTTGTTTCATCTAAAATCTTTATAATTTTAGTTTTTGTATTTAGGTCTTTGCAAGTTTATTAATGACAATCTACATAACAGTTTGAATTTTACATTTGCTTTTGTACAGTTGGATATTTTTTCAGATCAATTTTATACCCACACAATTGAAAGGTATATATTTTAAATCTCAGTGATTCAGTATTTTTTTCTTTTATGTTCCTCAGTTCATGGATTGCCTCTCACACTAAAAGTTATTTCCATGCCAGCATTACAATTCAGTTTCTTTTTGAAATATATAAATATTGTGTGTCAATCACAGTTCCATGGTTGCAAGCAATAGAAACCAACTCTTCTTCTTAAAGCTAAGCAGGTAATTTGTTGGAAGACTGTGAAGGAGCTGAAGAACCAGGCTTTAAGTAGAAGGAAATAATTAGCTCCAAGGGTCTTGTAAGTATGAACTGCTCTGTTGTCTTGCCCAGTCACTTCAATTGCAATAAATGATCTGAAACCATCTTGCTGTCTGGAGTAGGGTGGGGGTGGAGAAATATTCTATTTGTTTCTTGTCTCAGAATTAAAAATAGAGAGTAGGAAGGCGCTGGGAAATGACAGCTATCAACTACCTGGCTTAGCTTGGTCATGTGCCCACACATTGGCTAGGAGGGATGCCCTAATCGACAGCCTCAGCAGACTTTATTCATTCGGGAGAAAGGCACTTTCCCAAAGGAATTTTGGATGCTAATACATAGCAATACATAAATACACACCAATACATAAATACATAAAGGAAGGATGGATATTGGGCAGCCTCAAACAGATGTTCTCACTATATAACATATTGCTTTGAAACTCTCTTTCTGGCACGCGTGTGTGCACGTGTGTGTGTGTGTTGTATTTCATCTCGTACACAGAAACCGAAACGATTTGTATATAGGTATGTCTTTCTAAATGAAGGCATCAGTCTGGCCCAAGTGTATCACTGAAAAACCAAGTGATAGTTCAGATGTAAGAGAGAAAATATATTCTAGAAAGAGAAAGAACCAGGAGCCAGGACAACTATATTCCAGTTCCTTCTCTGAATAGGGTAGCAACTAGCTATGGGATCTTGTCAAATCTTTTAAATTATTGGAGTCTCAGTTTCCCTAACTATGGAATAAAATTATTAAACTATATTAGATCTAAGTGTTTTCCTGCTCTAAATTCTGTAATCCTAGGGATATCAGATGTGCAAATATTATCTGTTCTTGTGTTAAGAACAGTATATAACAAGAAAACTGAATACATAGAGACATACATACACAGGCACACAAGGTTGCTGAACCAAATACAGGAAACCCAGTTAAATGTGAATTTGGGGTAAAACAAATAATTTTAGACATAGCAAAAACAATCCAACATAATAAAAATAACTGGGTATTTTATATTTTTACTTGGTAAATCTGGTTGCCATAAGACAGAGAGACTTACACATAGGAAAGGAATCGGTTTGTAAGAAGAAATAGAGGCAGGTTCTTGGATTAGCATGGTTTATGTAATTCCTTCTTAATTGAACCTTTAGCAGCTTCAATATAATTTTTCACCTGAACTCAAAGCGTTTTCTGGATGGGATAAAAGTCCTTTCCCTTTATTGTAAGACTATCTTGATTTGGTCTCTTAAGACATAGGGATTTTTAGTTCAAGCAGATATTCTCATTGACCTTCATGAATGAGTTTGCTAATTGTGCTTTCACATACAAGCACATGTTAGGTCTTTACCTGGTACAAAGGTCTTTCTTTCTTTCTTTCTTTCTCTCTCTCTCTTTCCTCCCTCCCTCCCTCCTTTCTTTCTTTTTCTCTTTCTTTCTTTCTTTCCTTCCTTCCTTTCTTTCTTTATTTGAGAGAGAGAGAGTGAGTGAGTGAGAGAGAGAGCACAAGCAGGGGGAGCAGCAGAAGCAGAGGGAGAAGCAGGCTCCCTGGGATCATGATCTGAGCCGAAGGCAGATGCTTCACCAACTGAGTCACCCAGGCGCCCCATAGGTGTATTTTTCTAAGCAGCTTAGTGGGTTGCGGGCTGAATGAGTATTTTGCCTTGGTGAGAGATAAGGTTGACTCAATAAAACCCATTGACTTTCTTAATCTCCTTTGTTTTGTGCTCTTGTACCTATTAATCACAAAGAAGCTGCTTATCCTTCATCATCTTGGCTTTGATGGATATGTTACGTAATAAGTCCAGACCTTCAGCCCTGGGAAATCACTTGGGGCCTCCTGCTTATAAAGGTTCAATAGCTATACAACAGCGATACTGTTGATATATGAGCTCTTTTTCTTTCATGCTTTTCTTACTACATGTACCCAAATGACAGAATATCTTTATTCTGTCTTTGTAATTGGCCATTGCTTATTTTCACTTTGACATGTAATGCATGGGGAGCTGAATCTGAACACGGGCTTTCCATTTATAAGTGAGATTCTAGGTGTTTGAGGGCTGGTGTGTTTTTATAGACAAAATTAAACTCATCGACAAGAGTAAGTTCTCTTTTGTTATGGCTCTGATATGGTAAGTACAGAGGGTAATCTCTTTTAACAGTCTCTGGCTCTGCTGTCAGAAAAGTCAAAACTAGAGCAGTACGATGAGGAAATGAATCGATTTGCTCCTGAGATAAAAGAAGTGAATACAAAAGAAAACCCGCTCTATGGTGTTGGAACTCAACTGAAAAAGGAAATGAATTTGGGGAGAGGGATGCAGAGATTGTATGAATCTTCTAAATAGAATTTCCTAGTGGTTTGGTGAACAGATTGAAAACTCCACAATTCATTCCCTACATTTGTTTCTGAAAATCATGGCCAGGAGAAAATGAGGTGTTGCATTCATACATTTCCTAAACACATTAAGTAAAATAGACTTCTTGCTGATCTCACCTTGGTGATCACTGAAGCACTTTTATGACATCTTCTCGAGGGTTCTAATGATTTTTTTCTGTTCTTGCATTTAATACAGTCTATTTAAATCTGTTTTCAAACTCTAACATTGAACTTTAATAAGCATTCTGTTTCTGCTCTTACCAATTTAGCTTATCTTTTATCTTTATCTTTATTTATTTATCTTTATCTTATCAGTTGATCTGGACATTCCATGTAGGATTGAAAAGAAGGGACCCAAGAACCTTAATTCTCACCCATCATAAGGTGTGTTGTTTCATGTCCTACAAGATGATCTCACGCTCTGGATTTCCCTCCTAAGATTGTCGTGATCTAATAGAATTGTTTCTTTCTTTCTTTTTTTTTTTTTTTTTAAAGATTTAATTTATTCATTTGACAGAGAGTTAGAGAGAGAGCACAAGCACGGGGAGTGGCAAGCAGAGAGAGAGGGAGAAGCAGACTCCCCACTGAGCAGGGAGCCCAATGAGGTACTTGATCCCAGGACCCTGGGATCATAACCTGAGCCAAAGGCAGCCGCTTAACTGACTGAGCCACCTAGGTGCCCTGAATTATTTCTTAATTTCCCCTCATTCACCCTGCTGTTCCCATATCAAAGCTAATCTCCTACCATGAGCCCCATTCAATCAAAGCCTCAGTAAATAGCTGGTTAAAAGTTTGTTCTCAACTTGATCTGTTTCTTTCTGTCTCCACAGACCTCTCCCTTCTTCCTCCTGCCTTCATCTCTTGCTCGGGCTACTGCAGTAGGCTTCTAGCAGTCTCTCCCTTGCCACCATCCTCCTTCACATCCGCTCTCCAAATGGCACCTGATGATCATCTTAAGTTACCCTGTGAACAGCTCTTGTCTTGTCTCTCCAACTGCAAATGTATGATTTTCCTTTCTTTTCAAGATTTTGTTTATTTATTTGTCAAAGAGAGAGAGAGTGAGAGAGAGAGCACAAGCAGGGGGAGCTGCAGGCAGAGAGAGAAGCAGGCTCCCCGCTGAATAGAGAGCCCGACATGGGGCTCGATCCCAGCACCCTGGGATCATGACCTGA
Source organism: Halichoerus grypus (assembly GCF_964656455.1). Lineage (NCBI taxonomy): Eukaryota > Metazoa > Chordata > Mammalia > Carnivora > Phocidae > Halichoerus > Halichoerus grypus. The sequence goes on along the minus strand of NC_135713.1, from coordinate 142,215,462 downwards.
GCCGAAGGCAGACGCTTAACCAACTCAGCCACCCAGGCATCCCACAAATGTATGATTTTCAAACATTTATTTAACTCATGAATGCGGAAGCCAGTGAGCTCATAAAGTTGGTGCAGAGAAGGATAGGAGACACAAATGTGTTGAAGATCAGTGGAAAATTAAAAGCAAAGAAAGCAGGAATAAGAATGTTAAGTTAGGTACAACGTGGGTAAAATGCTACAGAGAATTAAACCCCTAGCCTTTGGGATCATTTGCTCTCCTAGGCAAAGACCAGTTTGTCAGTTTTCTGCAAATTTATATCTCTGTTAACAGAGATGTAAAATGGCTGGGCTTTAATCAGTGGTAAATAGAAGATGAGTTACGATTCTTGAGAATCAGATGATTTTTAGTCAACTTATTAGATTAGGTACTCATATGACTAGAAAGCTCACATGGTCATCTTTTGGCTTTACCTTCTTTTTAAAAAAGATTTTATTTATTTATTTGGGAGAGAGAATGAGTGGGGGGGGGGCAGAAGGAGAGGGAGAAGCAGACTCCCCACTGAGGTTGGAACCCTATACGGGGCTGGATCCCAGGACCCTGAGATCATGACCTGAACTGAAGGCAGGTGCTTAAACAGCTGAGCCACCCAGGCACCCCTGGCCTTACCTTCTTAATTATCCAAACTCATCTCTTAGTGTGCTTCCCTTTGGTCACCAGGGTTCTCACTACACTGACCTCCTTTCCAAGTGTTTAGCTTTTGTGTCTTCTCTTCCCTGTGCCTGAAATATTTGGCAGACTCATTCTTCAGATCAAACCTCTCAGGTGGTCCTGTTTTCAATGTTCTAGCTAAATCCCTCTCCCTCACCTATGTCTGATTCACTCTGGAGGTTATCATCCCATTCCTTTATTCCTCAGCAGTGATGAAAACCTGTATGTATATTTGTCTGCATGTAGATATGGATGCATTCGTCTCTTCACTAAAATACAAGCTACACCAGTCCAGAGACATCATCTGTCTTGTTCATTCCTGTATTTCTCTTGCCAGGAACAATGGCTACTCATGATAGGTGCTTGATAGTTATGTGTTAAATGAGTGAATGTCTAACAACTTGTCAGAATGTACTTTCTAAGAATTTCGGATTTTGTTCGCATTTCATCTGAAGCAGTGCGATCATGTGTTCTTCACAAGAAGATTTATCAGCATGGGATACACTGGCAAATAGAAAAGTTACATACCTGATACATACACCTTGAAAGTCAGAGCTCCTTTTTAGGTAATCATGCTCCAAAACAGAAATCCTTCCCGAAAATATATTTCCAAAGGTCCAATCTGACAATCAAAAACACCCTGTCCTTGATTCTATGTAAGATCTGGTATGGAAATGTCAGTTATCCCAGTGGCTTGTAGCCCTTGTTAGAGATCCGGGTTTCTGTCCTCCACCTCCCTCAAGAGACCCCTATGCCATAGTTTGTCTGGGGCCCTGGAATCTTCATTTTAAATAGCATCTGGAGACTCTGACATTGTTGGTCTGTGGACAACAGGTTGAAAAACACTGGCCTAGGAAATCCAAGGATCCAGTTGTCTGCCTGGGTATTTGCATGGTACTTCAAGGTTGGCCAAACACAACCCTGGGAAAGCCTGCTTTGGGAGTATGGCTCCCAAACCCAAGGTCTTTAAGTAGTCTTGTGTTCTGAGCAGGATCAGTGAAGGGTGCAGAATTACTTAGACAAAGACAAAGGTTTACATAGTCTGTATGACTTAGCTGAAAGCTGCACTAGCACTAAGCTGGAAACTAAAAATGAAAGAGTTTTAAAATTTGTGACTGTTTTTAAGGGACTTTGTCCATGTTCTGCAGATTTTCCCCCCATTGATTTTAGCATCCAATTTGAAGATTTCAAGGCCCTTCTGTAATAAATTTTGGTAAAATATGATAAACTCTTTGAACAGCCTCTTGAAAAGTTTCTTCTTTTTGCTGTTCCCATCTTGTTTCACCCAAGTTCAGATGGGCAGAGAGCCCAGAATAATGCACCAGCTTTAGCGAGAATCCGGATAGTCCCTGTGACTTTCTTGCTGGAGGAGCACACAAGAAAAGGACACCCCATATTCCCATCCCTGTTCCCACACAGACTGTGTGGTGTCTCAGCTGGCATAATAGGCAAAAATAAAGTAATGCATAATCTTGCTCAAAGGAGACTTTATTTTCAATCAGTCATGTCTAATATAAAATAAGAGGAGGCAAAAGCAAAGGGATTCATTTTACCTCTCTTATCCATACTGGGTCTAGACCAACCTGGAGTTGGAAAAGGGGATATGGGATGCTCAGAGGGGAGTGAAGAGTCACAAAGGACAACTTATGAGCATCTCCACCTTTGAGTGTAGTTCCTATTCAGCCAGTGAAAGATGCAGCTTGCCCTTTCTGATCTTCTAAATACTTCTATAAGCTGTTATTGGAGCAACCATTTTGGTCATTCGACTAGTTTATCAGGCAAACAACCACTCTGGCTAATTTTGATTCACTGAATTGATTGAATATTTCACCAAATTTGGATACATCTGGTGGCTGTCTTGGGCCGTGAGGACACACTTTGAAAAAGGAAGAAATTGCATGGCATGGATAAAACAGGACTAGTCTGGGACTTGGGACACATGGGTTGTTATCCTAGTTTTGGTACTGACCAGCTCTGTGATTTCAACTGTCAGCTCATCCCGCTGGGCCTGAATTTTCTCATCTGTTCAATGACCCCTGGAATGGTGCTGTAAAGTTCAAAAATAATTCTTATATGTATTATTTTATTTGATATACATAAAAATTCCAAAAGGAACGAGGACATATATAGTTCTTATTCCTCATGTTATAGATAAGAAGACAGGTCCTGATTCTGGTCATGACTAATTCCTATCAAACTAACTCTTTAAATAAAAATTATACACTCTAAGCAAATGTTAAAAAAAAAACAACCACCCCAAAGCACGAGACCATATCCTCAAATAGGCCAGTTCTGGAAGGGGATCAACACTTGGGAGATAGAATAGGATCCTCAGAGGATAGATGTAATGTAGATATGTGTATATACTCGGGTTAGCATATATACATAGAATTTCTTACTCTGTTATCTGACAGAGTCTAGAAGTAGCACTGTCTCTGTGGTAATGAGCAAATCCAACACCCAGATTTTGGTTCTAAATACCATCCTCTTACAAAGAGAAACAGGGCTCCTTGGAGAAATGGAGCATCTTGTAGTGCCAGAAAGGAAGTCCTCAAAAAAAAAAAAAAATTTTAATTGATGGGGATATATCAAAGGGACACAGGAGCCAACTGAAGGAGCTCCCGGTGGCCAAAGTGGGAATAATTTGGGAAATGAAATAAATGGTTTAACATTGGATTCTAATACAAAATATTAAACAAGTATCCACGAGTCCATACAGATATAAGTTAATAACTGAATAGATACATAAGGAGAATACACACATATTCTACATAGAACTAAAAATAATTTGTATAGATGATCTCTCCTGAGGGATGGAGCAAAACTTCCCACCTCTTATGGGTAGGCTGCTCATAGTGACTTCCTTCGAAATAGCATAGTCTGGAAAGAGCCAAAAGGAGTAACTTTTGGCCACCTGCCAGCCACCACCTCAGCCAAGCGATCAGGGTTAACATCATCTGTGATCAGTTCTGTTGACAGCATGTACCCTTGGTATAATATGGTGGGAGTGGTACTTGACCTCTGTGGTCTTCCTTCCCAAGAGCCTACAATTCCATTTGCATCATGAGAAAAACATCAGACAAACCCAAATTGGGGGACGTTCTCATAGTAGCTGAGCAGTACTACTCAAGATTGTCAAAGTGATTCCAAACATGGGAAGTATGAGAAACTGTCACAATCTAGAAGAGCCGAAGGAAACACATCAACTAAATGTAGTATTGTGCTCTGGATAGGATCCTGCAACAGAAACACGCATTAGGTAAAAACTAAGGAAATCTGAATAAAGTAAGGACTTTGGTTAACGATAGTATCAATATTGGCTCATTAGTCATGATGAACGTACCACACAGGTGCTGGCATTAGGAGAAACTGGGTATGCGGCATCCAGGAACTTCTGTCAATATTTGTAACTCTTCTGTAAATCTAAAATGATTCTCCAGGGGCACCTGACTGGCTCAGCCGGTAGAGCATGTGGCTCTTGATCTTAGGGTCATGAGTTTGAACCCCACGTTGGGTGTAGAGATTACTTAAAAATAAATAAAGAAATAAACTTCAAAACAAGATTCTCAAAATGTTTAAAAATGCATGTGTACGGGAGAGGGGGAACATTTCTTAAATTCTATGAAATACTGTGTTCAGGTTTCTGTTTGGCTTTGTTGGTTTGCCAAAGATGAGTAGTTGGTTCTGAACTTATTAAATGATCTTAAGTCAGCAAGCACTTTAATAAGCTAGAGCTTCCCAGGAGACCGTTTTTATGTTTTCTTCCAATCTGTCAATAATCCCAAGAGCGGGATTAATTTGCTTTGTGCTCAGGTAGACAGAATTCAACGCATGATCAACGTGGTGCTTCCCTGAGGACACGTTTTCCCCAAGAAGTAAAAGAACTATTTTGGTACTTTCTAAAAACCCAGAGAATTGAAATAAAAGGCAGAAATAAAAATTTTTAATTATGCTAATGAAAAATAAAGTGTTGGAAGCCATTCAACACATTAAAATGTTTGTAGCAAAATTGAGGAAAGCAAATATAAAAACAGAAAGATAGTGAAAAAAAAAATCAAGGTGATATAAATAGCATAGTCCATCCTTGAGAAAAATAGCTCTGGATGGAGGCTATGCTTAGTTAAGAGAATGAATGGTCAGCAAGCAGTTTCTTTCATTCAGAACTAATGCGTTCAGTCACAGGGTAATCAAATTTTAAGTCTCGAACACCTTAACTTTTAGTAGCTGTTGGCAGGGTGTGAAGGGGAATGGTATACAAAATGAGTTGTTTTACTTTGTGTTCATGCTTTTGGTTAGGAGCACCACTGTGAAACCAGAAAGATATTATAGAAGTTCTCAACCATCCCCTATATAGTTGCTGTCAAAAAAGGTGTTGTGTGCACACAGAAACACACACACACACACACACACACACACATTCACACACACAGAATACTGCAAACACACAGACCATACACGCAAGTCCTCAGCATGCTGGGGACTCAAGAGGGGATGGACAGCGCCGCCTAATCCAGAGACTCAGCTAAGTGGAGACAGGTTAAGAAACCTCGTGGTCCAAGTTTATCAGGTAAGTTTCTCAGATTTTTCAGCCAAGTGTGTGTTGAGACTTTGAGAGAAGGGGGCTCAGGACAGGTAAGTTCAGCAGAAGAGGACGTGATTGTGAGCAAGGTCAAGGACTGTGGGGAGTTGCTCAGGAGGAAAATGCAGGGTAGGAAGTTAGCATAAAGACCTCTGAAAAATCAGGTTGCCAGGACAGGTCTTTATAACAGAATCTCTCCAGGGAGGAATAAGATGCCATTTCCCAATTTTGTCCTAAGCCACCCTCAACAGGGAAACTCCAGTGTAGCCTTGTAGTGAGAATCACTGGTTTGGAGACTTCTGAGCAGGATATTTCACTGTTCCTTGTCACATACACAGTAGAGAGTAATGTCACTGCACAAGGAGTCAGGATGCGTCTCTGGTCTCAGCTCTATCTCTAGTTTAACTTGTAACCTTGGGGGAAAGCCTCTTAGTGCTCTGACCTCATTTTTCCTTTTTAAGGAGAAAGCTATTAGATGAGAAGCTCTCTTTGTCCCTTCTCAGCCTATTTTTCCAAGAGGCTGAGGCAGGTGATAGAAGTAGCTGATTTTCTCAGATAGCCTTCCCAGAAAACTGGCACATGAAGAAAATAGCTTTACGACCCAAGTGTCCATTGACAGATGAATGGATAAAGAAGATACGGTATATATACACAAGGAAACATGACTCAGCCATACAAAAGAATGAAATCTTGCCATTTGCAGCCACATGGCTGGACCTGGAGGATATGATGCTAAGTGACCCAAGTCAGACACAGAAAGACAAATACTGTATGATTTCACTCATGTGCGGGATTCTGAGAAACAAAACAAATGAACAAACAAAACAGAAACAGAGAGATAAATACAGAGAACAATCTGGTGATTGCCAGAAGGGAGGGGGGTGGAGGAGGGATGATGTAGGGGATACCTATATGGAACAAAGAGGTACAAACTTCTAGTTATAACCAAGTCCCAGGGATGAAAAGTACAGTCTAGGGAATATAGTCAATAATACTTTTAATAACTTTGTAAGGTTACAGATGGTGACTGTACTTACTGAAGGCAGCATTTTGTAATGGACAGAACTGTCGAATAACTATGTCATGCACCTGAGACGTAACATTGCATGTCAACCATACTTCAATTAAAAAAAGACAAAAAAAAACCAGTAGCTTTAGATGATGTACACAGAATTCAGATTCTACAACCAACTCGATGAATTTTAGCATTTTGTTGTTCCTAAGCCCATTTTCCTTTTTTTTCAAGTTTTTGAGTATAAAAGTTCTTTTCTATCCAAACTGCTTGTCTGTCCCTCCATTTCTGCCCGTGCCTTCCTCTTCCCTTTGTAGGTTGCTCCTTGTGCTTGGAAACACAGTTGAAGCAAATTCAGGTATTTGTAGGCACGAGTCCAAAGTCCAGGGCTTGAGGACCTCCCAGCAATGGAGACATTCCAGGGTCTAGTGGCCATGGACTCATTCTACTTCCCGTGCGTCACTCACATGTTACCCTCAGAAGACGGTGGGAAGACCCCTTGTTGTTCTCTTTCGTTCGACCTCTTGGAAATATTTAAGATCATACATGCTAACTTTCTAGGAATGATTGTATGGCTAAATGGTGCTTTTGGACTCTGTGGCATTTTGATTTTAGTAAGAATGGTCAAAAAAGTCAGTTCTGCATGGGACATGTTCCCATTCACCTGCGCTGGCGTGGGTCCCTGACTGTGGTGGCAGGAATGTCCTCCCTCGCCATGTTGGGCTTTCCAAGAACACTGAGCAGGCTGGCAAGCTGTTGATCTCTCTCTGCCTTTTGTCCATCAGCCTTGTCATTGGAGCATGGAGAGGCATTGACAAAAAGACTGTTTTCCCCAGAAAGCAGTCATTTGAAAGGGAAGGGAGAAGATTTTAACACATCAGCCATTTCTGGGATTTCTGGGTGACAGTTTGTTGAGTAGGATGCAGGCGATGTACTATATGAAGCTCCTAACCACTGATTTTTCACCTGACAAATTAACTAGGGGATTTGCTCCATCATTAACTGCTTGACTGGCTGTCTGAGAGTGCAAACTGCTTTGGACTGATTCTTGGTGACAATCTTGTTAAGCTGTGACACATTATGTTTCTAATGTCTTCATTCTAGTATAAAATGCTCATATAAAGTCCATACAAAGGAAATATCTTTATAGGAGAGAATAGTAATATTTCAGCATTCAACTTAAAAACCCCCTTCACATATTACCCACGGAATGATTCTGGGAATACGAGACAAAAGGAAATATACTCACCAGGTATAATACACCACACATTTCCCATAAGGGCAAACACAAAACATGGAACGATCAATTCCTTAAGAGGCCAAAATCCGGTGATTCATTGATACCCCACATCTGACCATGGTGATGATAAAAAGCAACTGCCTGCACCCGAGGGGTGCCCTTTCCTTCATACTCCATTGGTTATGGAAGAGGCATGATTTTGAGAAGTAGAATAATTTAAGCATACTTTTCTTCTAGTTCTGGTGCCTAATAGGCTATTTAAATTAGAAAACCCTCAATTGCTCACAAAGAATAGTTGAGATCCCTCCCTCACTTTGGGAGGGTGTTATCAAGAAATGGGTGTGTCAAATGAAGCTGAATTCGTTCATCATCTCTGAGTTGTTTCCTTACTTTTACCAGCACACACCTTGACTCTCCATTATTATTTTTTTAAGATTGATTTATTTATTTTAGGGTGGGGGAGGGGCAGAGAGAAGCTTTTTTTTTTTTTTTAAAGGTTTTATTTATTTATTTGACAGAGAGAGACACAGCGAGAGAGAGGGAACACAAGCAGGGGGCGTGGGAGAGGGAGAAGCAGGCTTCCTGCTGAGCAGAGAGCCCGATGTGGGGCTCGATCCCAAGACCCTGGGATCATGACCTGAGTCGAAGGCAGATGCTTAACCACTGAGCCACCCAGGCGCCCTGGGCAGAGAGAATCTTAAGCGGACTCCCCACTGAGTGCGGAGCCCGGACCCGGGGCTCCATCTCATGATGCTGACATCATGACCTGAACCGAAACCAAAAGCTGGATGCTCAACCAACTGAGCCACCCAGGAGCCCCAAACTCTCCATTACTTTTTTTCTCCTTTTCTCTTTTATCCTCTGTGTCCATAAGTTTCAGCATTTCTTTATTTCTTACTCCTGCTCTTTCCCTTCCTTTGCTGTGTTTCCTCTAGAGGTATAAGGATAGAAGCTCTTTTGGGGCTGGAGAAGTTCATTCATCTTGTGCACTCAACCACCTTACCAGCAACAGATTGTTATTTGATTCCTATGTGTCACTGTTGTAATGTTAGACACTTGATACGTATTATCTAGTTTTCTTTTTTCAGTAATCACAAACTGTCGGTTTAATCAGCCCAATGGAAAGATGAAAATCTACATCGCACAAAGAAAAATGTGTTAACTAGACTTATCGTGGTGATCATTTCACAAGATGTACAAATACCGAATCCTTATGTTGTACACCTGCAGCCTGCGTCCTATGGAGTGTTACATGTCAATTACGTCTTGATTTAGAAAAGGAAGATTCAGAGAGATTACGTAACATTCTCAAAGTCACACCAACAGGAAGTAGTAGAGTTTAGATTTGAAGGCAGATCTATTTGATCCCAATGACCAATCTTTTAAATTCATAGATTTATATCAGTTTTGGATGAAGTCAAATCACATATTGCTATGACACATTATTGAGCATTTACTATGCACCTGTCATGGTGCTAGATATTCATGTATAGTATTCTACTGAATTCTCAAAGCAACCTTCTGCAGCAAGAACATGTACCTCACTTTAGTGGCTTTTCTGTGGCCACACAGGGAGGAAGTAGCAGTGCTTTAGAGTGTTGTTCTGGAGTCATGTCCACGTGCTAACTCTTGGGCCAGTTTACCAGGATAAATTTCATGCACAGAGCTAGACAGACCCACATATGTCCCTGAGTGCATCATCAGGAAAAAGGGACATGTGACAACTGCAAGCTTATCCAGTGTATATTTTTGAACAAAAGTGTTCTTTCTGTTTGAGTTTGTTTCACAAAAGGCCCACGCTGTATTTGCATTTTCAGTTTCTTCAGTGACTCTGGCTAGATTGGGCTTGCTCTGGGGTGAAGTTATTGGAATACCAAATGTGGGTTTTCCTAATTTAGTCATTTGTTAATTGGTCTTTTCTACCTCAGAATCGAGCCTGGTGTTTCCTGGTACATTTAAATAACATTTGCTGGGGCACCCGGGTGGCTCAGTGGTTAAGCATCCCACTCTTGATTTTGGCTCAGGTCATGATCTCAGTTTTGTGAGATCGGGTCCCGTGTTGGGTTCTACATTGGGCTCTGCACTGGGCTTGGAGCCTGCTTGGGATTCTCTCTCCCTCTGCCCCTCCCCACCCCTTTTCTCTTTCTCTCTCTCTCTCTCTCTCTCTCAAGTAAATAAATAAATAAATAAATATAAAACTTGCTGACCTGGTACTTTCAGTAGATCCTGCAATCCTATGATTGTAAGAAAGTATTTATACATTTTTAAGCGATGAATTTTGGGCCCCAGGGTGTAACTATATGAGCATCGTGGCAATAACAAGTGCTTTTCGGGAGCTGAATCTCATTGCTTGCTTTTATGTAAAAAGCATCAGACAGAGGCACAGAAAACAATGACATTACATTCTAAAGCTTTGAGAAATCAAGCATGTATTGAACATGTTAACCGTGGATTTCTTTGAAAAACTATTTTACAAATAGAATTAAAATCTCAGCCATCACATGGGATTCTTCATGCAGAAAACACTGCATTATTCTAGGTTTTGCCCCAAAAGTCATTTTTTTTAAAACCTGGCAACTGCATAGTTCAAAATCTTGCAGGTCCAGTTGGGCTGGTCTTAAATTATGGATGGACTTAACCGAGCATGGTTCATTGTATTGCACTTGCTTTTAATGGAGAGCTGAACAGTGGGAAGCCTATCAGAATGCTTAATCAGATAGCGGTCCCCCACACTAAAAGTTGCTGGAGTCTTAACACGCAGTAAGACCTCACACAGAACTGTGCAGGGCTCAGCTGCACAGGGCTGACACCCACACAGCTCATTCCAGCTCTCTTCATTGCTACACAGTCCATGTATGGGCAAGCCATTCTCATGGCTCTTGGGAGATCAGCTCACAATCACTGAATCTCAGGGCTGGGGATTCTTCTGAAATCCATCTAGGTTTCCAAATGGATTTGAACTCTGGTTCTTCCAGTTAACCAGTTCTCGGACCATAGGCAGGTAAAAATAGTCTCTCTAACTTTGTTTCTTCCTCAGTTAAAGTGGATAGCAATACTTATAGGATTATCCTAAAGAGTTAGCACAGGGCTGGACGAGTAGCAAATGAGCAGTGATTGGTAGCTGTTATTACTGTCCATGGACAGGAGTTTCTATTTACTGTAACTGGTTGCAATATCCTGCCATTTCTAATATCATTTGAGACCAAGATTCTGCTCATTTCCAGGTAGCTCATTTCCATTTTTAAACTAATGTTTAAATTTGTTGTCTCTTGCCATGTTAAAGGTTTAAGACAAATTATCATCACCCTGTGAGGGAATCTCAAACATGCATTCCTTATTGTAAGTAAAATGTTAAGTCATGCCCTGTGAAAATTATTCAGGCAGTTTTTAAATGCCTGCAAACAATTCCTTGAGAGTTAGAGCCTCAGTGTTCTAAGGATCTGGAATGGCACACTCGGCCCGTGGCACGCGGAGCTGAGGTATGTTCGAAATAAACATAGTGGACAAAACTCTGACTTTGCACCAGTCTGTGTGCTCAATAATGTGGATAGAAAAAGAAGCTAGGCACGGTTCTCGACTGCTGTTGGACCATCTGGGGAATGTGTTATTCAGCTCGTCACAAATTTATCATTTTAATGAATACTGACTCCGCCCTTCTCCCCACCTTTGTTTGGTGGCCCCTCTATTTCCACTCAGATACTGATCAGTGTCCTATTCAAAAGCTACATTGGAAACTGTGGACTTTTCCTTTCAGTCCACTATCTCACCCCCTCTCTCCCATCGCTTCCTGCACCCCAGAGAGTTTGAAGGCAAGGCCAGAACACTTCCTCCAAGCTGTCTGGCAAATGCCATGGATCTAAAACACTTGGAATTTTCAGTGGTGAATTTCTAACTCCACCCATAGGCAACCAGGCAGATAGCCATTTGACACTGATCCCAGGGAAAATGTGTTCCTCTCTACAGGCCCCATAGATCTGCTACCCCAAAGACTGCCTGTCCCTAGATTCTAATGAAGGTCAAGGTAAAGCTGAATAAAATGGACAAAGTACTTAGGACCTCTTTGTGTTGAAAGCCAATTATTAGTAATCTTTCTCTGAAACTGTTGTGAAAGACAGTTCGCTTACTAAAAATGCTTTGAAATTTGGTTATTCTGGTTATTTCTAGCCATAAGCTGTTTATCTCTTTATAGTAAAGACTAAAGAAGAGAAAGACTTGTCATTCTTGTGCTGGAATTGGAATTTGAACGATTAGGAGGTCTGTGCTTGGAACCCAAAATAAGGCTTTAAGAAGTTATTATTCCTTTGTGTGTGAGCTTGTGATTTTCTATTCTGTTGTTAGAGTGGTATTGTTGAGTGAAGGGTGGTTAGAGTACTGGACCCAGAGTTCTCTGCCTGGACAATCAGAAGCTTCCCAGCTGACAGACTTCTGCTCTTTCTAGATCCCCATAGAGATCATGTATTCTCAAAACAAAACCAAAAACCCAAAAGCCCCACGTAACACTTGCACTATCTTATAAAGCCTTAAAGATGGCAGATAGGAAAGGAGAAAAGCAAGGTTTAGAAATACTCCAATTCAGTGGCCTTCAAACTTTTATGCTCACAACCCTTCTGACAGAATTTTGAAAAACATTCACATGTTTTAAAATTGGCATACAATTTTTTTTTGTCATAAGTTTACATAAATGCTGAGTGTGATTTCTGATATGTTGCAAATATTGACATTTAAAAATAAGGCATCATTCTTTTTATGTCTACAGTAGAATATAAACACAACAGACATTTGATAGCCCCCCAAATCCTTTAACATATACATGAAAAAACTCTCTAACAATTAGTCATTTTGCATTATCTGTGTTTCTCCTCGAACTTGCATTTCCATTTCAACTTCCACACAGAATTTTATCCAAATATAGTATAACTTTATTTCTGAAAGTCTTTCATTGATGTTGGCCATCCCCTTATACATTTCTGTAACTATGTATGTGTGTTTAATTTTTCAAAACTTTTGTCATTACCATAGGTTATAAGAATTAAAAAGTTTTTTTTGAGTGAGTTATTATAATTATTAACACATGATCAAAACAATACTGATAATGCATATTGATAATTATTAAGCATGAAAGGTAATATTTTATTGAAAATATATGGAATGATGTGAATGGAGTATCCACTGACTGAAGGAGTTGGTGGCTGAGCCCTTGGTTTGGTGCCCCGAAGGTGTTCCTCGGAGAAGACACAACTAAGATTCCAGGCTGGCTGTGGGTATACTTTTTCTTACAGACTAGATAAAGAGCTGTAGTAAAAGATGGTGGGGGAGGGGAAGGAAGAGAAATTTTCCAGCAGATGAGTTTTAAGAAAGAAAACACATGAAGTTGAAGATTCTGATAGTTATTTTCCTAAAACTCTCCATGCCCAACTCTCCACTTGGAGGGTTTTGGAGAACTCTGAGGGGTACTCTCATATGCCAGTTTGAAGACTGCTGATCTAGTCTATAGACACCTGCTCATTCTACAAATCACACTGAGGCTCAGAGAAATGAAATAGCTTGTTCTAGTTTCAAATAGCAAATGAGTGCCTGATGATCACCTTAGGCATAAATACCCACACACTCACTAGAACACATTTTCCCACATCTCTATTTCCCGAGTATGAGGATGGACTATAGCCCTTTCTGATAACCCTTGGAAACTTGTTTCCTGTTGCTCCTGGAAAGCTATGTTTTTAAAGTTGTTTATCTTTGTACTCTCTTGGACTGGTGTTCCATAAACTACTCTGGTTTCCATTTGCTTGCACTTTTTTTGTTCACTTATGCATGTATTTATTTGATGAATATTTTGAAATGGGCTCTTTGTTTGGTCTGGGCTTTAACTGATAAAAGATAAGGTGGTTAAAGTGACTGAAAATTAACTTGGTTATGCTCAGAAATCTTTTTTTTTTTTTTAAAGATGTATTTATTTAAGGGGCGCTTGAGTGGCTTAGTGGGTTGAGTGGCTCACTCTTGATTTCAGCTCAGGTCATGGTGTTTGGGTCGTAAGATTGAGCCCCATGTGGGGCTCCACAGTGAACATGGAGCCTGCTTGGGATTCTTTCTCTCCCTCTGCCCCTCTTTGCCTTGCTCACAAGCACCCCCACCCTGCCCCCCCCAAGATGTATTTACTTAAGTAATCTCTACACCCAACATGGGGCTCGAACTCACAACCTTAAGATCAAGAATTGCATGCTCTATCAACTGAGCCAGCCAGGTGCCAGTCTAAATAGGAGGGGGTTTTGATTCAAACAAGGGTTGGAGGCATTTGCCCTAGAAGAATATTAAGTTCTGGGTGTCTGAATGAGTGACCAAGTTCTGTGCAGTGGTTGATAATGGCTTTATTTAAAGTTGTTATTTATCGGGCGCCTGGGTGGCTCAGTTGGTTAAGCGACTGCCTTCGGCTCAGGTCATGATCCTGGAGTCCCTGGATCGAGTCCCGCATCGGGCTCCCTGCCGAGCAGGGAGCCTGCTTCTCCCTCTGACCCTCCCCCCTCCCACGTGCTCTCTCTCTCTCATTCTCTCTGTCTCAAATAAATAAATAAAATCTTTAAAAAAAAAAAAATAAATAAATAAAGTTGTTATTTATCACAGAAAAGAGTTTTGTCCAGACTCCTAATGGCTATCTGAATTTGTTCTAAAGACTTTTTTTTCCTTTGAACTATCGTTCTTTGGACACATTAACTTGTATTCATTCAAAACAGCTGCAGTGTGGTGTCACTTCTGATATTTAGCTACTAACCAGAGTGAGAAGAATACTTTTCTTGCAAGCATGGATCTTTTTTCTCTATGAACATCATAGTCCTCTGCTATCTTCAAAACTCCCCAGAGCGAGGTTGGTGAGGAGAATATTCCCTGTGGCTCAGTCCTCTGTGATGCCTTATACTGGCCACCAGGTGTCACTCTTGCGCTTTTTGCTATTGGGAAAAAAAAGGTATTTTTACTGACAAAGGGCCACTTATCTTTGTCCCTGTCCTGATTCCTAGATTCTAGTTCTAATTGTGGGTGGTTACATCTTAACCAGCTTTCTTGTTTGACATCACTTTAGCAACTTCGCATTGTTGGTTTGGGTCCCGCTGTTTGGGTCAATGGCATGAAGAGGACGTAGCAACAGCATGCTGGTAGGATGGATGGGTACCTTCGTGGCCCATTCACCTGGGCGAGCTGGGTTGCCCAGCTCATTTCTCATCTTGAAGAAATCACTCTGACAATCCTCCATGCAGGTGAGCATTCAGAGTCAATCACCTGTAGGTTCCTGCTGATAGAAATGAAATGCTGGTTATTTATAGCAGCAGAACCATATAATTTCAAAGGGGGTAAAAACTGATTGTGGACTCCATTTTCTTACCTGTGTAACACCAATTACAGAAGAAAAATACAGAGTGCGCTATTGGGAAATGAATGATTTTGATAAGAAAACACACTGTCCCAGAGTCTCAATGACAAGGTCCTGTAGCATGTGGCATTTTAGTTCATTCTTTTAGGTTTTAAGCCTGTAAATGTAGGGGTTGGGGAGGAGTGAATAAAGTAAAACAGACTTTCATAGTTGTCAATGTTAATAACACCAAGTTGATGCCCATCTGAGATCATAGGTGGGAAGATGCTTTTGATACACATATATGCCAATGTTTCTAGAATGTACATTTCTAGTTCCATGGTTAATAGATAGAAAGTGATGTTTTGAGCTCCCTGTCAATGGTTAATCACATTACAGTTTCGTATGGCCATTCTCCGACCCGTAATTCATAAAGCAGGGCTGGAAGCTTCCGTATTGGATCCAACCTGATTAAATGTGATCCAGGGCTATGATTGAGAGATTAGACTCTGTGCTTACTGCATGTCTCTGGTTCCCAAAAAGTTTCTCTTTACTGGGGCAAGCTGAGGTGAGTAAATTGAGAGTAAGGACTAGGATAAAATGGGGAGCTATGCCCATTGACACCCTCTCCTTCCAGATCCTATTCAGTAGGCATTAATTTTTAATATTATGTATACCTCTCTTGGTTGCTATACTCGAAGAAGGATCAGCATGATCTAGCTAAGGGACCTAGAGTCAAGTGTCTCTGGCTCTTTGGAAGCCACATTGTGTCATGAAATGAGCATGGACTTTGGACTGCTACAGTTCTGGGACTTAACCTCTGGTTCTGGTGCCTATTAACTCTATGACCTTAAGCAAGTACCTTAACCGCTCCAAGACTTTGTATAGTGTTAAAATGAAGAGTAATAGCAGTAATTTTTCAGGGTAATGATTTCTGGGGTTATAATTAAAATGTGTGTGTATATTATTAATAATATTTTTAATTTTTTTGAGAGAGAGAGTGAGAGAGCTGGGTGTGTAATAAGCACTCAATAAGAAGTATAAACACCTGGATGATAGAAAATACTTTTTAGTCCCCTTTAGGATGTACCAAGAGCTATATCCCACCATCATTAGGTAACTATATGCCAGCCATTCAGTGAAATGAAGGAAGATGGCCCCACTCTGGAACAATAGTTGTTAGTGGATATATTAGTTTTCTATTGATGCTGTAACAAATGGCCGCAAACTTAGTGGCTTAAAACAGCACAATTTTATAGTAATTCAGAGAGGACTTAAATTAAGTGGCTTCAAGGAACAGGTCCTCCAAGTGGTATTCCTGGATGACATTTGTCTTTGTTTCGAAGGAGTAGAATCTCCTTGATGGTGGCAGGGCGCGGGAGGAACAGGGTACCCCACAGCAGGTGGTGGGATCATGGTTACCCAGGTTATCATTGGTACGATAGAATGGGAGATTGTGTCACCATAGCCACAAAGTGATTATAAAGATGTGGACTCTCCGGGCTTCTTAGTACGGTCCTAGAAAGCATACACAGGGAACATTAAAGGCCATGGGCATTTAGTAAAGAACACATGGAAAACCTGAAGGTCTCTATGAAAGCTTTGAAGGAATGCTTTGACTCCTAATGTTTCAGGGTAGATATGACTACAAGACAAAACCAGAGAGGGAGACAAACCCTAAGAGACTCTTAATCATAGAAAACAAACTGAGGGTTGCTGGAGGGGAGAGAGGTAGGGGGATGAGGTAACTGGGTGATGGACATTAAGGAGGGTACGTGTTATAATGAGCACTGGGTATTGTATACAACTGATGAATCACTGACCTTTACCTCTGAAACTAATAATACATTATATGTTAATTAATTGAATTTAAATTAAAAAAATATATAAAAGACATGACTATGGGCTGATCCAAGGACAGATTATAAGGGTTGCAGAGTTGAAGACCTCACTGTCTCTTACACTAAGGTAAGGGCAGAGGAGGGGAAGAAGTGGGACCCCAAGAAATAGCATAGAGACATTTGGGCTGATCTGGGCAAGACCAAAAGGTCTTGAAGCTCCCCAGAATTCCCTTTGCCTCTGGAGGGACTTCCGTAAAAGCCTTTCCATGACTACACTTGATGCACCTGCTCCCAAACCCATGCCAGTTCTCTTCAGCACCCATCCCTCCCACCTCTTATTGCCTCCAGGGCACTTTATAAGACTTGGAAATCAGAATAGCCAGGAGGCTTAGATAGAAGGGCTGCTCAGAACAGAGATAGACTAGAGATCAAAAATGTGTAAGACCTCAGCAATCTCTATCAACAGTAGGAGCCTAGAGAGAAAGTGGGGGTGAATTCTAATGGGGTTTGAACAAGGGGATGAAAGGTAAGGCTCAAATGGGCCAAATACCCATTGCTATGGAGGTACCACCCAGGAGTCAGGATTTGATGTGCTGGTTCAAGCACTTGGAAGGGATATTTATCATCTGCTGGGTTGGCATATCTAAACATCAACTCAAAGATGGCCTCGATTTTTAAAAGTCGAGGAAGAGAAATTTCCCCCCAAACACCATAGGGATGTGAGGCTGAAGCTCTGGGGAAATGGAGATGTTGAAATGATCTATTATTTGCAACCTTCTAAGGCACTCTGTAGCTGCGCTCTCCGGGAGAGGCTAGGGCATGCTCTTTTCCCCAAGAGATTAATACGTGCATTGGTTTTAGGACAATAAAGGGAAATTTTTAGTTTTTCAATGTAATATTTTATAACTGTAGAACTTCCTTCCTGAGCCCTCTTGTAAAATTTTCAAATAGCTTTTGTTAGAACCTTTGTCAAAACAAACTGTGGTAATAATTTTATAATGCATGGGAATTTATTTAGAATACCAGACAGAACAGGATTTAAAATTGATGGTCATAAGTCATGATATAAGCCAATGGCCTTATGTAAAAATGTCATTATTCTAATGCTCTCCTCAAAAATAGATCCTCAGTAATGGTTTTTGATAGGTTGAACTTAAACGCACATTGCAAAAGACGCCTTTATTTAGATTTGGCCACTATCAATCAAAATGCTATGAATGCTCTTTTTATTTATTATTTATTTATTTATTTTTAAAGATTTTATTTATTTATTTGAGAGAGAGAGACAGAGAGTGCACAAGCTGGGAGGGGGAGGGGCAGAGGGAGAGGGAGGAACAGACTCCCTGCTGAGCAGGGACCCCCCCCCCCCATGTGGGGCTCGATCCCAGGATGCTGAGATCATGACCTGAGCCGAAGGCAGATGCTTAACCAACTGAGCCACCCAGGTGCCCCTGTTTTTATTTATTATAATAATGCTTGACAATTGCATATCCGTATATGTTCCAAAAGTATTTTATTATTATTATATATTATTATATTTTAATATATTAAAATTATTCATATGTTATATCACAACTTTGTTTTCAAATGCATATAAGCATATGGTTATAATTTAAAGAATACTCATAAAGGAAATTCTTATGCAACCATCATCCTGGTCAAGAGAATTGTATGCTGTCAGCTTTCTAAGGCTCCCTGTTTGTACCTAACTGATTCCAACTATGGCCCTCTCCCCAGAGTTAACCACTGTATCCTACATTTTCTTGCTTTTCTTTGAAGTTTGGCTACTTATGTATACAATTTTAGGCAGGCTAATTGAATTTTGTCTGATTTTGCCTTTTTTTTCCCCCAAATTTTCATTTAAAGAGGGTCAAGCCCAGAGAAAAGGCACAGGTGTCCTAAGTTAAATGTAAGGAACATTTCTTGCACGACTAAAGAAATTTAAATATGGACCGAGTATGAAATGCTATCAAGGAATTCTAATTTTGTTAAGTACAATGATGTTCGTTTGGCTAAGTAGAAAGTATTTTCAATTTTAGAGATGCAGAAAAAGCTATTTAGGGGTGTGATACCAAGATGGCATTCATTTACTTTAAAATATGGGTATTAAGGAGGGCACGTGTTGTGATGAGCACTGGGTGTTATCCACAACTAATGAATGTTGAACACTTCATCAAAAACTAATGATGGACTATATGTTGGCTAACTGAACATAATAAAAAAATAAACAGTATTGGTAAAAAAAATATTTGAGCATGGACAAATGAAATGCGTTTTAAAAATCTATATTGTACAAGCCACAGTAGGAGAAGAGGTTTTCGAGTAAGATCCGTCGTCCTTCACCAACCAACAACTATTATGTACTGAAAATAAAACAGCTCCTGGCTTTCTACTGGATCCTGGTGGAGACTCAACCAATGTCTCAGAGTTTCCACGTTGAGTATGTGACCTCAGCTGCCAATCATGGACTGCGTTATCTAACCCACTGAGCCATAAAATTGGACATGCACAGCCACGCTCTATTATGAAATGGAAGTGGAATGTGAGGTCTGGGTAAGCAGGCCCAAAAGGCAAAAATAAACTGCAAGTTCAGGTGGCTCAGATCCCCGTGGTACCTGCTTCTCATGCTTCGCTGCCTCTCCCTCAACGCAAACCTTTGACTGCATGACTGGTTCCCTCTGACTAGTTAAAGGAAGAAGGAAAAGTGTGGTCCTGGTTACAGGTGTATCTGCCCCATGTGCTAAGGAAAGACAGCTATTATATTCCGCCCTCACTGGGTATGCTGGGGGTGGGGTGGACACTCTGAAGGGGGATGCTCCCAATGGGCATAACTTAAAGTGGTATATCTCTTGTCTACTCGGTGTTAAGTTAGCTGGCCCAGGGTGCAAATCTACATTGACTCACGGGCAGGAGCTAGCATGGTGACCTGCCACTCGGGGATTAGGAACAAATTGGAAGATGATGGAGAAGGACTTCTGGGAGCAAGAGATGTGGATATTCCCCTCAGAATGGCACAGAGTTGAAATATATTCATGTCCCAGGTAAATGTGTTCCATAAGCAACCACTGTGAAGGAGACCCTCAGAAATCAGGTGGACAGGGTGACTCATTCTCTAGATGCTAGCTTCTTTTCCCAGTCACCTTGGAACCAAACTAATGGATCCATGTACCACCTGACCATAGCAGCAGGGATAGAGGCTACTCATAGGCTTTTTTTTTTACCTAGGCTGATCTGCCTGAAAGCCCAACCTTCTAAAACTCAAGGTTGGTGCCGAGCCCCATATGGTACCATTTACCCAGTCAAGCTGGCTACCTCATGGTGAATTAATTCTAAGTCACCCCTCCCATTATTCAGAGTGTATCATTTTGTCCTTAGAGGGAAGATACCTACTTCACAAGGCTTTTGCTTTCTCTGCTTGCAGGGTTTCTGATAGAGCTACCATTTGTGGACTAGCAGAATGCCTGATTTATTCATTGCCTACGTATCCCATGCGATATCACCTCTGACCAAGCAACACATTTTATGGCAAAGAAAGTGAGGTTCGTCCTCATGAAATGGTCTTACCCTGCTTCCCTGTAGTAGCTGGCATAACAGAAGAGCGGAGTGCCCAGTAAAGACTCAGTTATGGGGCCAGCTGGAGCAGAGTATCCTGAAGGATTGGGGTGCTGTCCTGAAGGATGAGATTCTTGCCTTAAACTAACAGCCAGTATAGGGTGCTTTCCCCATAGAATGCATCAAGGCAAGGGAGTCATTTGTATTGTATTGTTTTGTTTTGTTTTTGCTTCCAGTCCCCATGGCTGATGAGTTTGGAGGTCCTAGTGCCCAAAGGAGAAATGCTTCCACAAGGAAACATAGTTATAGTTCTGATGAACTGAAAAAATGAAACCACCCCCCAGCCATTTTGGGTTTTTCATGCTGGTGAACTGACAAAGAAATGGGTCTCTGTACCAACTGGGGTAAGTGGTCTTAATCTCCAAGAGGAATTGTGTTTCTGCTACAGAATAGGGGCAAAGAAGATTGTATTTGGAACCCAAGAGAAAGACTAGAGCCTTTCTTTCTTTCTTTCTTTCTTTCTTTCTTCTTTCTTTCTTTCTTTTTTTTCTTTCTTTTTTTTCTTTCTTTCTTTCTTTCTTTCTTTCTTTCTTTCTTTCTTTCTTTCTTTCTTCTTTCTTCTTTTTTTTTTAAAGATTTTATTTATTTATTTGACAGAGAGAGACACAGCAAGAGAGGGAACACAAGCAGGGGGAGTGGGAGAGGGAGAAGCAGGCTTCCCGCTGAGCAGGGAGCCCGATGCGGGGCTCGATCCCAGGACTCTGGGATCATGACCTGAGCTGAAGGCAGACGCTTAACGACTGAGCCACCCAGGTGCCCCTAGAGTATTTCTTTTTTGCCCTGTAGTATCAGTCAGTGGAAAACTTGGGCAGTCCGATAATATGACCAGTAAGTATACCGATTTTGCAGGAATGAAGTTTTTGGTTGCTTCTCTCTAAAAAGAACTGCATCGAGCCAAGGTGTTAATGGAATTTGAGGAAAACATGGAATGAGTGATAAAAAAAGGCAATAATATTACCAACTTAGGTATTGGCACCAGCTGTAGAGGAAGGGATGGTAATCACTTAATTATTTTATCCTACTTCCATCCTCTTATCTTCTACACTGAACACTGCCAATACTAATATTTTAGATTTCAGATGGGAGTATGAGCACATTGACATCCCTTTGTGCTAATGTGGGAGTTAAGGAAATGGGTGTCCCTTTTACTGGGGATAGATGCTTTCCACCCATTTGAAAAATAAGAATGGACTTGGAGGGGTGAGGGGATGGATTCTGCTGCCTACTTGCCATTTGTCATTTCAGAGGTATCTCCATCCTTCTCCACCCTTCTCTATGCCACAGGAAGCTGACCTACATGGATTACATAAAAAGCCATCTTAACCTCTGGCTTCCAGTTGCATTTGGCCCTTGGGGAGCCCCAGTCGGAGATTGGAGGAAGAGAGGAAAGTAAGTTTATGATATTTATCCCCCTAGCCCTGTCCTTGCAGGAGGAAGCCTCTGGCTAGCTGGTTCCCCTTGTATCTTCTCTCAGTAGTCATTCTTTATGGCTGACTCTTTTTGAGTGCTAGTTGGCTCTTCCTTCACTAGGGACCGAAGCTTGGTAATGATGCCTCTGTTACGAACCCTATGGTACTCCATTATCTTCCATGTTTCTCTACACCCTACTCTTGCCTTTGTAAATGGTCTCTTGATGAATTCTCCTCAAATTATCCTCATTCAGTGCCATCAGTTTCCTGCTGTACCCTCATAGATACAATGGGTGACATTAAAGCATGTGTGCCTGCTGATGGGAATGATCTAGTAGAGAGGGAAAACTTGATGCAGAAGAGAAAAAAGATATTTGCAAGACAGAAGGTCCTACATGGATGAGAGGGGATGGGAGGCAGTAGCAGG
This sequence comes from Halichoerus grypus, assembly GCF_964656455.1. Classification (NCBI taxonomy): domain Eukaryota; kingdom Metazoa; phylum Chordata; class Mammalia; order Carnivora; family Phocidae; genus Halichoerus; species Halichoerus grypus. The sequence goes on along the minus strand of NC_135713.1, from coordinate 142,193,313 downwards.
TTTGGCCTTGGTAAGGAGGGAAAATTCATCTGTTGTAGTAAGAGGGAGGGCAGAGTATATGAGTTGAAGAGCAGGTGGCTCACTGGATGTGTTGTTACACAGGGTATAAAAGCTGGGTTGCTTCTCTTTTCTCAGTGAGAAATTAATAAATGTAAGCTCATTAGCAAAGACTTCTTAAACAGGACATAAAAAGCACTAATCCTAAGAGAAAAAATGATCACTTAGACATCATTAAAATTAAGAATATCTGTGGATCACAAACCACCAATTAGAGAGTGAAAAGGTATGGTTTAGACAGAGAATAGACATTTAAAAAATACAAAAATATCCAAGGATACATGCCCAGGATTCACAAAGAATTGCAAATCGATAGGAAAAAAGACCAATGACCCAATGGAAACAATAGATAGAACACCTGGACGTGTACTTGACATAAAATGATATCTAAATGGCTAAAAACACGTGGGTAGATGGTCAATATCATTGTTTATTAGAGAAATGCAAATTAAAATCACAGTGAAATGCCACTAATCTCAAGTAAGAATGGCTAAAATGTAAGAGACTGACAATAATAGGTGTTGGCAGAGTGGGACTCAGCTTGGGGGAAGTGAGTGAGTTGAGTGTTGCAGAGAGAGAGCAGCAAGAGGACTGAGCATATGGACCAAGAAGTGATTGGAGTGATGGCGTAGAACCCAAGCAAGTGAGGTGGGAAGTGAGCACATGAGAAAGGTGACAGATGATGAAGAACTCAGTGGTGGGACCTCATGTGCCCAGGTAATTTTATTTTTATTTCTTTTAAGTAATCTCTACACCCAACATGGGGCTCCAGCTCCCAACCCCTCCACCGATGGAGCCAGCCAGGCACCCCCTGATCATTTTTGGAGTCTTAACTCACTGCTTATACTTGTAAGTATTAAGAAATCTCATCTCCCCAGTTTGTCTCCATGCATTGTACCTCGGGGAGATGGAGACATGAAGTCCAGTCTTTTCAGGATGAATGGGAGGATTATTGCCCTGGTGGATATTTTTGTTCCCATTGAGTAGATGCATGGCTTTTCAATGTCCGTTGTAATCTCAGTATAAACACAGCATTCATCTTATTGTGTTCTTATGGTTGTGTAAGGTGAAGGTATTCGGTCCCCAGGGATGCAGCAGGGCGGTAACTTCATGATGAAAGTGTGACAAGCTGATGAGAGGTGACTTTTGGAATGGCTGAACTATCTTCAGTACTCATTCCATATAAACGTAAACATTCACCTGGTGTTAAAAAAGTGAATGAATAATTTACATAATAAAGAAAGAGCTACTTTAATTATTGTTCTGCAGAGAGTCTCATGGTTGTTAGACAAGCTGCCAGGCTAACATATTGGCTTTTAAATTATTTCACCCATTCAGCCAGGAAAATGGTTTTATGTGTTTTTTTTTTTTCTTCCCTGAATACAATAAAAGATGAAAGATAGCCAGCCTGGCTCATGAATACATAATGAACAGTGACTAGAAGAGATGAGTCTGGTAGCACCTCTAAAAGTAAATCAACCACAAACTAGCCCCTCGTTCATTTTCTGCTCAGTAAGGTGCCATTGTTGTGAATTTGAGGCAACATGTAAAGACTCTCACTCTTCAGGAAGGCTTTATGCCCTCGTGACCTACAGGACAGGTACAAATGGTGTTCTCATCTGGTGTCACCTGTGGAGGGTAGGTACCTTGGCTGCCATGTTCTGCCTCTTTTCTGTTTTCTTGGATTATTTTGCTCTCTTACTCTCTCTCAAAAAAATGTGTTTTTATTTCTTTAGCAGTGTAGCTGAAGTCCATTTTCTGTAAGGACTGCTTAAACAGATTCCATACTATTAATGAAATAATTAATTAATATCTTATGCTTCTTAATATCTTATGCTTTATCACTCTTACTAATTTATTATGACTGAGGATTAAACTATTATACACTTGTTTTATTTCTAGGTTTCAAATTGATACCATTTGATTCCCTGATTATGTTATAATAATTGAGAATCGGGGCATTGTCTGGGTACAGTAGACCCTGCTTATCCATGGTTTCAGTTACTCAAGATCAATGGCAGCCCGGAAGCAGATGACCATCTTTCTGACATATTGTCAGAAGGCCAGGAGTAGCCTATCACCATGTCACAAAGCCTGTGTCATTCACCTGACTTTGTCTCATCATATAGGCATTTTATCATCTCACATCAAGAAGGAGGGTGGAATCAGGACACAATATATTTTGAGAGAGAGAGAGAGCACATTCGTATAACTTTTTTGTAGTATATTATTACAATTATTTCATTATTAGTTATTATTGTTAATCTCTTCCCATGCCTAATTTATAAATTAAACCTTATCATAGGTATGTACGTGTAGCAAAAACATGGTATGTATCAGGTTCAGTAGTATCTGTGGCTTCAGGCATCTATTGGGTGTCTTGGAATGGATCTCCCACAAATAAGAGGGGGACGATGGTACTTCCTTCACTGTGTATATCATAGTGCCTTGCATTCAATGTCTTTATTTGATAGCTGAGTGGAAAGGTGGATAATGGATGGGTGGATAGATGGATAGATGGATGGATGATGAATGGATGGACAGATGGATGAGTGAGTCTACAATGCCTGTACATCTGATTTGGTGAATGGGTGAGTAAAGGAGAACAAAACAGTGATATATCAGACTCTATTCCTTTTTTTTTTTTTTTTTTTTTGATTTTATGTATAGTAGTGATTTCCCAGTGAATTAAGTTAAAAAAAAATTTTTTTTTTCTTTTTACATAATCTCTGCACACAACATGGGCCTCAAACTCACAACCCTGAGATTAAGGGTCACTTGCTCTACTGACTGAGCTGGCCAGGCGCCCCTCAATTAAGTATTTTGAATCCAAGTAATAAGACCTGTGCATCAGGAAGGGCTCTATTTACCAAACACTAAATATATTTTTTAAAGATTTTATGTATCAATTTGAGAGAGAGAGGAAGAGAGCATGAGCGGGGGGAGGGGCAGAGGAAGAGGGAGAAGCAGACTCCCTGCTGAGCAGGGAGCCCAGTGATGCAGGGCTTGATCCTAGGACTCAGGGATCATGACCAGTGCCAAATGCAGAGGCTTAACTGACTAAGCCACCCAGTCGCCCCCAAACACTAAATATTTTAATAACAAAAACAAGGCAGTTATCTATGTATTTCCAAATGCTTTGATCTTTAGTGTTTCCAAATACCTTGATCTTTTGATTTTGCAATCAAAATAATCAACTCATTGAAACTCTCATAGCATAGAATAGCAATCCCACAAAAAATAAGGGCCTCAGGGGGCGCCTGGGTGGCTCAGTCAGTTGAACATCCCACTCTTGATCTCAGCTCAGGTCTTGATCTCGGCTCAGGTCTTGATCTCATGTTCGTGAGTTCGAGCCCCACATTTTATAAAAGATTCCTTTTTATATTTTATAAAAGATTGCTTTTTATTATAAAAAAATTATTCTCATGAAATAAATTTTAGACAATATAAACAATTTACAGGAAGTAGTCATGATCTATAACTCCAACACTAAAAGATAATTACCATAAATATATGGTTAACCCTTGAACAACACATGTTTGACCTGCGCGGGTCCACTTAGATGCAGATTTTCTATAGTACATATTTTCTCTTACTTATGATTTTCTTAACAATTTTTCCCTTGCTTAGTTTTTTGTAAGAATACAGTATATAGTACATATAACATACAAAATATGCATGAAGGGACTGTTTATGTTGTTGGTAAGCCTTCTGGTCAACAGCAGCTGTTAGTAATTAAGTTTTTGGGGGAGTCAAAATTATATTCAGATTTTTGACTGCACAGGGGAGTTGGTGCTCCTAACCTCCATGTTGTTCAAGGCTCCATTGTATTGCCCCACCTCTGAAGAAACTTGCTGTCTCTCTTTCTCTCTTTATGTGTGTGTGTATACCCACAGGCATGCGTGCATGCTAGTCTGAAGGATAGGTTGGGTGTGGGGACTCTGCTCCGTCACCCTGAGCAGGACGAGACATCAGACACTAGGGAGAAAGCTTGCCCTTCTTGATGCCCGCTGCAAAGATTGCTCTTAGATAGTTATCTACTGTCATCCGTCTGCTGTTTTTCCCTCAGGGAGTCTTAAAACTTGGGTTTGAACCTCAAAATTATTGGCGAAGCATACTTTTCCTTCTACTACTGATCTTTTCTTCTTCCCAGAGCCCAGAAGACTGCAGCCCCATCTTTCCTAAATGCATAGCACAAAGTCAAAGGTGGGAAGGTTTTAGGCTCAGGCACGTGGGCTGCCATTTTCCCGGAAACCTTGCTTAGGATCCTGATAGAATGTCTTCTCTGTTTACTCTCAGCTAGGCTAAAAAAATCAGTTGTGTATTTATTAAAATATTTTCACCTGATTGTGCTAATTTAAGCTAAAATACTAAACCTGTGCTGGTTTCTAGTATGGTTTCTTCTGGAAACTCTCCTTTTAGACTTGACTCAACTTGGGACGAAGACGATAATGTTGATAGTACCCCAAAGGGTCATAGGCAGAGAAATCCCATTGCTCCTCATTGAGAGGAGCTACCTCAATGAGGTTCCTGAAGGGGCCTCCTGATTCTTCTGGCCCCCATGGGGCTGGGGGGGCAGGCTGCAGTAATGGGTAAAACTGCTCCCCTTTTCTGTGGCTTGGAGAATACTGTTTCTGTGAGATGTGGAGGATGGAAACAGTCTCTGGGTACCTCAAAAAAAAAAAAAAAGGTAAGAGATTTTAATTTTACATGCCTGGCCTTACAAGTGTGGAAAATGCTATGCTTGCTGAGTTGCTGCAGTGGGGAGACACCGACTGCCTGACCCACACAAGTGTGGATGCAAGACAGGACCATGAGCAGGTGAAGAAAATTTACGACCCGTTCAAGGGGACCGTGCAACATGGAAGAGCAGGACCTGGCGATCAGAACAGATGGCTTTGAATGAACTAGAGCTAATGGAAGGGAATTCAAATAAAAACCCTTGGGAACTCTCAAGGAGATAAAACTAGAGCATTAAAAGTACTTAGGGAGCGAGATACCATCCTTTGTGCCTTTGAAAATTGGATAGATGAACTAAAAACAGGATGATTTCTCCAGAGCACAGAATTAGAACTTTGAAAAAAAATATCTCACCACAGACAGCTAAAATACAGAGGCAGATAATCATGTAGGAAACGGTAAAGGATTTGGAGCATAGCTTCGGGAGAATTCTGTTGAGGAGCCTCAATTCAAAGGCTCGAGAGATTCCAGCCGGGGGAGGAGGGGAGGATAAAGGGTGCTATTTATATATGAAAAAGCATTCCAGTAGCTTATCAGCATTCCTAGAAAGTAGAAGACAATGGAATAAATTGTGTGGGTCATTGAGAGGGAAGAACTGTGACCCAAGAACTCGATTTCTGGTTGATGTATCATTTATCATTCATCTGTAAGGAGAACATAATAGGCAGGACTGTAAAGATGAGCCCCTCACAGCCCACCCTCTCCATTAATCAAACACTCATCTAGATACTGATGGGAAGGGATTTTGCAGACGTAATCAAAGACCCAAGTTAGTCAACCTTAAGTTATGGAGATTATCCACATGGGTCCATCCAGTCCAATCAGGTGAGCTCTGTAGAAGCAGAGAGTTTTCTCTGACTGGTAGCAGAAGGTGAAGTCAGAGAGTCACACCTTGCTGGCTTTGAGGATGAGAGGGACCCCATGCCAAGGAATGTGGGCAGTCTTTGGGAGCTCTGAGTGGCCCCTGGCTGACGGTCAGCAAGAAAGTGAGGACCCGCAATCTACAACCACAAGGAAAGGAATTTGGCCACCACTCTCAATGAGATTAGAAGCAGATTCTTATCCAGAAGTTCCAGATAAGAACCCATCTTGACCTTGATTTCAGCCTTGTGAAAGCTTAAGCAGACATTCCAGCCAAGTTTGTCTGAACTTCTGACCATAATTGTATTATGGGATAATAAATGGGTGTTGTTTTATATTGTAATGTTTTTCCCCAGTTTTATTGAGAAATAATTGACATATATCACTGTCTAAGTTTAAAGCATATCACATGATGGTTTGATTTACATATATTGTGAAATGATTTTCACAGTGGGTTCAGCTAATGTTGTCATCAAATATGCTATAGATAACGATAAAAAGAAAAAGAAGAAAAAAATGTCTCCTTGTGATGTTCTAGAATTCTTAGGATTTACTTTTGTAAGTTTTCTGTATATCATACATCAGTGTTAGCTATAGTCATCATGTTGTACATTACATCCCTAGTATTTATTTATCCTGTAACCGTAAGTCTATAACTTATGATGACCTTCCTCCAGTCTCTCCTACCCTATCCTCTGCCTTTGGTAACCACAAGTCTGATCTCTTTCCCTCTCTCAAAAAAATTCCACATAGAATGTGAGATCACACAGTATTTGTCTTTTCCTGACTTCTTTCACTTAGTGTTATACCTTCAAAGGTCCATCCATGTTGTCGCAAATGGTAGGATGTCCTCATGTTTTATGGCTTAAGAATATTCCATTGTCTATATATACCACGTTTTCTTTATCCATTCCTCCATTGATGGACACTTTGGTTGTCTCCATGTCTTAGCTATTATAAATGCTGCAGTGAACATGGGGGTGCAGATATCTTTTCAAGTTAGTATTTTCATTTCCTTTTAATATATACCCAGAAGTGGAATTGCTGGATTATATGATACTTCTATTTTTAAGTTTTTGATGATCATCCAGGGCGGCTTACCCAATTTACATTCCCACCAACAGTGCACGAGGGTCCTTTTTTCTCCATGTCCTCAGCTGGCATTTATCTCTTGTCTTTTTGATGATGGCCATTCTAACAGATGTGAGGTGATATCTCGTTGTGGTTTTATAAATTGTGAGATTTGTGTTCATTTGCTATGTAGCAATAGCAAATCAAGAGATATTTTGAAACATAAATGTTGCCAGAGAGCATTCTATCCCATGCCTTATTTTTTTTTTTTAAGTTTTATTTATTTATTTTTAAGTAATCTCTACACCCAACATGGGGCTCGAACTCACGACCCAGAAATCAAGAGTTGAATGTTCTTCCAACTGAGCCAGCCCAGTGCACCGCCCCCCCACCCCCACCCCCACCCCCACCCCCATACCTTATTTTAAAGCAAATGCTCTCATTGAGTTGAAACAGAAATTTGAAGATAGAGGAGAGGAAATAGAATAGCAAGGAGCCCTTCATTATTAGTGATTAAATGTACATGAAAATAATTGAAATTTGTTAGATGAAGGTTAGGGTGAATGTTAATGAGTTAGCCTGGTACTTGACAATTCTAATTCTAATTCTCAGCAAAACCCAGGACCTGAAAGGTGAAGTATAAGCATCTCTTTCTAAATGTTTTATCTGGTCAGCGAGGACAGGAATCAGAGGGAAAAGCAAGACTTCCACTGAAGAGAGGAGGTAGGATGTAGAGAGTGTTCATTCATTCAGTAAAAGTAAGGAGAGGATAAAAAAAGGTAAGAAGAGGAGACAAGAGGAAACCACTGAGTTTATTAAATAGTAAAAATTAAGTAAGATGGAGGAAATAAAGCCATGTATATTGTTTGTGGCAGTAAATGGTAAGTGCTGAATTCCCCTGTTTGAATTCCCCCATCAAAAGACAGAGACTGTCACGTTAAGTTAAAAATCCAGTACTTATGATATTTGTAGGAGATATATTTGAAACAAAAAGAGAAGGAAATGTCAAAAATAAAAGATGAAGCATAGATACGTAAGGCAAATGCAAACCAGAAAAACCCAGGAACGTATCTGCTGTGATAAAAGGACATTCAAAACCAAAAGCATTTAATGAGATGAGGAGGGATGTTAGGTGGTATAAAAGTTACAATCCAGCAAGAAGGTAAGAAAGCCACAAACTTTAAGTGTATAAAGCAAAAAGTCCTCAGAATACAAAGAGATCAAACTGAAAACAAATGATACCTCTTAATGTATGTCCTTCTGAATTTAATGAATTAAAGAGAAGGTTCAAATAATACAGCCAACGTAAATACATATCTATAGTTTTATGGCTATTTGGAGAGATAGGAACATAGTATTAGATGCAAAACTTTGTACAGCACAGTAAAAGACACTCTGCTATTTCATGCCTATGGAACTGTTTTTTTTTTTTCTTAAACCAGTCATGTACCTGGACAAATAAAGCAAATTCTAAAATGTAGAAATTTTACAGGCTGAATTCTCTAATCATAATCTAATAAAACCAACAATCAGAATTCTAACTATGTGAAAAGTGAGAATTTATTGCTAAAAATATGTGTATCAAAGAGGAAATCAAAATGGGAGTTGAATGTTATACACACATCTACAAAAATGAGAAAAAATTTTTGACTGAAAGTATGAGAGCAGGGGCACCCAGATGGCTCAGTCGGTTAAGCATCTGTCTTTGGCTCAGGTCATGATCTCAGGGTCCTGGGATTGAGCCCTGCATCGGGCTCCCTGCTCAGCGGGGAGCCTGCTTCTCCCTCTCCCTCTGCCCCCTCCCCTGCTCATGCTCTCTCTCCCTGTCTCTCTCTCAAATAAATAAATAAAATCTTAAAAAAAAAGTACAAGAGCGTAACTAAAGCTTCACACAAAGGAAATTTTGTATCCTTCAGATATTTATATTAATGAAAAAGAAACATAATTAATTATGTTAATTATATAAATTTAAAAAAGACATTTCTATTTAGGAGTGCCTGAGTGGCTCAGTCTGTTGAGCATCCAACTCTTAATCTCAGCTCAGGTCTTGATTTCAAGGTTGTGAGTTCAAGTCCCGGGTTGGGCTCCATGCTGGGTGTGGCACCTACTTAAAAAAGTTCTATTTAGTCTTCCACTAATAATAAACTAAGAGATTATCTACTGACTGATCACCTTTCCATTTCTGGACTGGCACAACTTCATCGTAACATCTATTTTTTATATTGCTTCTTTGGTTTACTAATATTTTGTTTAGAATATTTGTGCATATTTTGTTATTAAAAACAGCCAGTAATTTGTAGTTTTAGAGTATCCATCACATTTCCATATTAGATTTATCCTTGTCTCATAAAATGAGTTGGATTGTATTTCTTCTCTTTTTCCCTCAGTTTGTTTAAGCTTGTAATTATTATTACTGTTATTATCATCACTACTATTATAACGATTTCTATTAAGTACAATATTTAGTAGCACTTGCCTAAAAAAAAATCTGTCTAGGCTTGATGCTGTCCTCATGGATAAGAATAATATTCACTACTGATTCAATTTCTTACTTTATGATTTTTTATTTATTCTTGAGTCCATTTGGTAATTTATATTTTTCTGGGAATGTGTGCAATTCATCCAAGTATTCATATATTATGAAATGTATCATATATTATGATATAAAGTTCATAATATGCTCTTGTCTGTTTAATCTATCTTCTATCTACAGTTCTCTTTCCCTTTGCATTATTAATATTGTTTATTTATGCCTGCTTTTTTCTCCTGGATTAATCTTGGTGGAGATTTTTTTAAGCGAAGCTTTTCAAAGTACCAACTTGGATTTTGTTGATCATTTTTATTATATGTTTGTATTTTATTTTATTTATTTCAGATTTTATTTTATTATGTCATCCCTTTTACTTCATTTGGATTTTTTCTGGTTTTCTTTGTTTAACTTCTGTCATTTATTTTTCTTCTAATATAAGCAGCTAGGGGTCTAATTTTCTCTGTGAGCATCATGTTAGCTGTGGCTGAAGCTGTAGACCATACTAACTTTTTAAAAACATTTTGCCATATTTGCACTCCCTCCCTCTCTCTCTCCCTCCCCCCCCCACACCCAGCAATTCCTTATGGTTCAATCATAAAATGTACAAATGTATCATATCATCACAGAAAAATTTCTTAAGTTTGTACTGACATGGGTCAAATTGTTGAGTGCATCCAAAAGCCTGCTTAAGTTGGGTGTTAGGGCATATATCTTTCATATAAGCCCATGTCCTTTACTTTTTTAAAGCCAATAAACATCTTAGTGGGCTGATTTTATTTATTTATTTATTTATTTATTTATTTATTTATTTATTATTTATTTATTTTAAGTAATCTCTACCCAACGTGGAGCTTGAACTCACAGCCCCAAGATCAAGAGTCCTGTGCTCTATCTTCCTACTGAGCCAGCCAGGTGCCCCCAAGCCCATGTCCTTTTATAATGATTTTATGGTGATAAAAATATTTTGTCTGCTTGCTCTGGTTTTAGTTTTGCTGAGGAAATTGATATATTGTTTTACTAGTTTGGATTTTATTTTATTTTATTTTTAAAGATTTTATTTATTTATTTGAGAGTGAGAGAGCAGAGAGGGAGAGGGAGAAGCAGAGTCCCCGCTGAGCAGGGAGTCCCAAGTGGGGCTTGATCCCAGGACCCTGGGATCATGACCTGAGCCGAAGGCAGACGCTTAGTCGACTAAGCCACCCAGGCGCCCCTAGTTTGGATTTTAGATCAGCTTCTGATTTTATGAGAGAATATTCCACCATCACATTCAACATGTACATCTTCTTGCTTTGCACTTTCTGTAAGGGTGGCCTAGAGTGAAGATTCAAACAGTAGAACACCCAGCAACTATTATTGGGTAGCATCCAAAAAAAAAAAGTAACATTCGGATCTCCTAGCAAGACCAATAGCACCTCAGAGAATCACATATTCTCGTGGCCAATACAAGGACTTATTTTGTTACCAAAATTCTCATTTTTTAGAATGCCACTCAAAGGATTTGTATGGAGTATATTATGCATCTACATTTCTTGATCTTAATTTTATTTGCAAGAGTGACTTGTTGGCAGCAGACGGGACACACTTACAATGTGGTGGCAGTTTCCAGCCAGACGGACGAGGTCATGGTGACTTCTCTCCTCCACCCTCCAGGCACCTGCTAGCGTTTCCTGCTTTCTTGCTTTCTGCTTGAGGTTGGTGGATTCCTTTGAACCAGTAACATCGCTGTATTGATTAAACTTTAAGCCTCAAGGCAGGATTATGCTTTTCTCAATTTTCTCAGTGTCTCACCTGATTTTCTTGGGATTTGAGATTTGGAAGAACATGCACATCTCCCTGGAAACGCGGTAGAATAATTCCCACAAGGACATACTACCCTTATGTTTACCCTTCTGTGCATTCTCTCTCTTTTATATCTTTGACCTTCCTCCTGGGGTCATCAGTTTTTTGACCTGGGGCAATTTTTACAGGTTTCTCTAGGGACAGGCTAAAGGTAATGAAAATGGCTTTATTCATCCTCATTCTTGAAAGATAACATCGGTGAGTATTCAGTTCTAATTTGATGGCTACTCTCTGTCAGCATTTTTTTAAAAGATTTTATTTATTTATTTGACAGAGAGACGGAACACAAGCAGGGGGAGTGGGAGAGGGAGAAGCAGACTTCCCTCTGAGCAGGAACCCGATGCGGGGCTCAAACCCAGGACCCTGGGATCATGACCTGAGCTGAAGGCAGACGCTTAACGACTGAGCCACCAAGGCTCCATGCCCAGTTTGGAGCACAGTATGGGGCTTGATCTCACAGCCCTGAGATTAAGACCTGAGCTGAGATCAAGAGTCACTTGGGGTGCCCGGGATCAAGTCCCACATTGGGCTCCTTGCTCAGCAGGACTCTGCTTCTCCCTCTCCCTGCTGCTCCCACTGCTTGTGCTCTCTCTCTCTCTGACAAATAAATAAAATCTTAAAAAAAAAAAAAGTCATTATGTTTTTGGCTAAGTCGTATACTGTTGCAGGGACGACTATAATTTTTTTATCCATTCATATACTGATGAAAATTTGGGCCATATGCACTTTTTGTCTATGAAAAATAAAGCTGCTTTGAACAATCATAAACAAGCCTCTGTGTAGATACATGTTGTTACTTCCCTTGGGTAATTTATCTAGATCAGAATTGCTGGGTCTTAGGATTTGTACATGTTTATCTTGATAAGAAAATGCCAAAGAGTTTTCCAATATGGTTGTCCCACTTTACCTTCCTCGCAGCAATTATATATATGACAGTTCCAATCACTCCACATGCTCATCAACGTTTGGGGTTCTCCATCTTTTCATTGTAGCTATTCAAATTTGTGTATAGTGGTATCTCATGAATTTAATTTGCATTTCTCTGATGCCTAATGATGTTGAGCATTGTTTCATGTGCTTACTGACCATTTGTATATGCTCTTTTGTGAAGTGTCTGTTCAAATCTTTGGTTCATATTATATTGGGCTATTTGTCTTCTTGTTATGAGCTGTAAAAGTTCTTTATGTATAAATATACTTTATATCAAACACTGGGTATGAAGCAGCACAGGATTGTGATCACTGACAAAAAGGAAAAATATACTTTATACATAAAGAACTCTTATATGTGTTTTATGTATGTACTGAATATTTTCTTTCAATCTGTGGTTCCTATTTCTAGCCTCCTAATGATGTCTTTAAAATAGTTCCTGTTTTAATAATGATAAAGTACTTTTGGTGTTTATATATGTAAAAAAACCACTTTGCTTATCTCAGAGTCATAAAAGTTTGTACCTATACATTCTTCTAGAAGATTTACAACTTTAGCATCTGTGATTACATGAATGATGCATTTCAAGTTAAATTTTGTGTATGGCATGAAGTAAAGGTCAAAATTCTTTTCTTTATAGATATTTAAAAATACCAACACAGTTTGGCTGGCTCAGTTGGTAGAGCATGCAACTCTTAACGTTGGGGTCATGAGTTTAAACCCTATGTTGGGCATAGAGTCTACTTTAAAAAAATAAAAATAAATAGAAGACTGCATTTTCTCTACAGATTTTTATTGGCTCCTTGGTCTGTTTCTGTTGGCTGATTTTTCTTCTACTTATGAGTCTTATCTTCCCGATGTTTTTTATCTAGTGATCATTTTGTATCCTGGATATCGTGAAGTTTATATTGTTGAGATTCTTGATTTTGTTGTCTGCCTTTAAGGAGTTTGGGCTTTGTTCTGATGAACAATTAAGTTATTTGCTGTTGAGTCAGATCCTGTCAAGTTTGTTTGTAAGTTTTGTTAGGGTCTATAGTAGCCCCACAACTGAAGTGTGGCCCTTCTTGGTCTCTCCTGAGTGGTTAATGGGGACTCTTCACTGTGGCCCTGGGTGGGTTCTGGGAACTGTTCAGCTCATGGCGCTCTAGTTGATCTCTTGCTTGAACTTCCAGAATTTCATCCCATGCACAAGCAGATGGTTGTTCAGCTAAACAGCCCAGGGAACTCATAGTCAGATTCCTGGAGCTTTTTTCTGTGGCATTTTTCCTCTCTGGATCTCTTCTCCACAATTTCTAGCCACCAGGACACCCTGAATTCTTACCTCTGCCTTCTTAACTCATTGAGACAACTGTAGTTCTTTTGGCATCCTCTTCCTGCTTCACGGTTCCAAATGAACTGGCTAGGCCATCTAGAGCTCAGTTTCCTTTTTGTCAGTGATCACAATCCTGTGCTGCTTCATACCCAGTGTTTGAAAACAGTTGTTTCCCAGGTTTCTAGCTGTGTAAAGCAGGAGGTGAAATCTGGCCCGGGTTTCTACATCATGGCCAGAAGTAGAATTCCTGATTTGCAACTTTTCAACTTGAGATAAAGACTCAAGGTTAAGAGTGTAGGATGTGGGTCTTGCACCAATGCCAAAAGACCTGGGGTGCCTCCCATTAAGTCAAACAGCAGAGAGAGAGATGTGCTTGACCAGTGTTGTCCGTGGAGCAGTTTGGGGAACCTTGCCCTAAAGAGAATGAAGGGTGTGGCTCCCGGCTGATAGAGATTCCTAGAATCAAATAGATAAGATCCCTATTACAGTTTAAGAGAGTTGTACTAAAAAAAGAACCAGCACTTTGAAAAATGCCATTGGTATTTTGATCGGGATGGCGTGGAAAGTATAGATTGCTCTGGGCAGCATAGACATTTTAACAATGTTTATTCTTCAGATCCATGAGCATGGAATGTTTTTCCATCTTTTTGTGTCTTCAATTTCTTTCATGAGTATTCTGTAGTTCCTAGAGTATAGATCCTTTACTTCTTTGGTTAGGTTTATTCCAAGGTATCTTATGGTTTTAGGTGCTATTGTAAACGGAATCAATTCCCTAAGCTACCCTATGACCCAGCAATTGCACTACTAGGTATTTACCTCAAAGTTACGGATGTAGTGAAAAGAGGGGCCATATGCACCCCAATGTTCATAACAGCAATGTCTGCAATAGCCAAACTGTGGAAGGAGTTGGGATGCCCTTCAACAGACAAATGGATAAAGGAGATGTGGTCCATATATACAATGGAATATTACTCAGCCATCAGAAAGGATGAATACCCAATATTTGCACCAATATGGATGGAACTGGAGGAGATTATGCTAAGTGAAATAGGTCAAAGAGAGAAAGACAATTATCATATGGTTTCACTTATTTGTGGAACATAAGGAATAGCAGGGAGGACATTAGGAGAAGGAAGGGGAACATGAAAGGGGTGAAATCAGAGGGGGAGACAAACTATGAGAGACTATGGACTCCAGGAATCAAACTGAGGGTTTTAGAGGGGGGCAGGGGATGGGTGAGCATGGTGATGGGTATTAAGGAGGTCACATATTGCATGGAGCACTGGGTGTTATATGCAAACAATGAATCATGGATCACTACATCAAAAACTAATGATGTTAACTATATGGTGACTAACATAACAAAATTAAAAAAAATCAAAAACAAACAAACAAACAAACAAGAACCAGAAGCCCATGACTAGTTCAGACCTAAAATGACCCTGGGTCACCCAGATGCCCACACACAGAAAATGATCTGATTGAGGTAACAGCACACTCCACAATGCTCATTTCAGATTTGACCAAGCAGTAGAATAGAAAAGGAAGAGTCTCCAAGAGGGCAGAGCTAAGGGCCATGGAGAACAGCCAGCAAAAATTCCTTCTAAAAGTATTTTCAGGGTCTAATTAAGGAGCAGTCCTCACTCGCAGAGTATAGGGCCCTCACTATATCTGCCAGTGGGATTTCAGAAACAGTATATGAACCAGAAACTCCTGTGTGCCTTCCATTTTTTCTCATCATAAATGGGGTTGTTGATTGCTGTTATTGTATCTGTGTCCTACCCTTGTATATTGGGCATGTAGCACAGAATGGAAGGAGATAAATTATGTTTTTATTGTGACCACATCTGAATAATCTGATAACCACTACACATTATGCTTTGATATGAAGACTATTGTGCGCCACTCAGAGATCCTGGACTTTGATCTTCATGCCATAATTAAATGAGAATTGGAGATCATCTCTCTTGTCGAGGGTGGAGCATATAACATGGCGGGAAGAAGAATGAACTGAAAATCTGGTGATCCAATTTGTGGTCTGTGGGAAACATTACCGGTACCTGCCACGATTCTGTTCTCTTTTACTTCTGGCTACCCGGATGACTGCACTTTTCCAGTCCATTGAAATTAGGATGGCTATGTGAAATGTGAGTGGAAATGACATACATCCCTTTGGGGCACAAGTATTTCATTCCATTTCAAGAATTTCTAGCTCCCTCTTCCTCTATTAAGTTGGACCCTAAATAACCCCAGTTGAAAGGGCAGTATTATAAGACGGTGTTGCCTCCATCAGACTATGAAGAACAGATGCCCTCTGCCAACCAACTTTGGATATCTAGCTTCAGTGAGAAATTCAAATTTGTTGTTTTAAGTCACTAAGAGGCATTTGTTGTTGGTATTAACTCATCATAGCTTAGCTTATTCCGATACACTCCTGTTTTAAGTGATTCTGTAGAATACGAGATATTCAGAAACTCTAATACCAGCCCTAGAAGACAGACCTGTACTAAATGCAGTGGGTAAGACTTGTTCATTATCTGCCTTCCTTGACAGACTACAAATTTCACGAGGGTAGGGGATTCTCTATTTTATTTACTGCTCTATCTCCCCAGGACCTAGGACAGTACCTAAGATAAGTAGGCTCTTCATATGTATTTTTTAAATGAACTAATGTGTGCCTGAGCATGACAAATTAATGCTATTATACTCCATTTCATAATAGTGCAAAAACTTGATTCTGTTTCCATAGTCCTATAAGTAATAATTAAAAATTATCACCACTCACCAAAATCATCCATATCTTCAAAAGAGAAAACACTGATTGTACCAGTATTTTTCATTTTCGATACTGGGCCAATCTTGCAAACAAATGCTAAATTTGCCACACACACAAAATTTAATTTTCCTCCTAAAAAATGAATAGACAGTGAAATAAAACAAAATTTTTCACCCTTAGCGAGAGGGACAAATACTCTTTCCTAGCGACTGTGAAAAATATGGTATAGAGTAAATGGACATTTTGCAGAATATGTTAACACATACAAAATGTACTCTCTGGAAAGCAGTGGTTTATTTTGAAATGTAGTGGGGTTACAGTAAGACCAACGTATGCTGAACCAATGCAGGAAATGTTATTAATTTCTAATTTAATGAATGCTTTATCTAAAATGTAGTCTTTGCTAATTGACTAAAGTAGTGAGATAGTAGGTATTTAATTCACACTTAGAGTAATTTATTTGACAAGGTTAAGTTGTATTAGCTTGTTGGTCAACTTGTATTTTAATAATTGAATTCAAGTGTTGGAGCTATTTCAAGATCTATTATGCCACAGTATCATAGTGAACCAAGAAGACTTTGAATCCACATTTTACACAATACCGTAATTTACCAAAAAATTTAAGAACATTCGCTATATATTTTCTCTGGTTTTGAAAGAAAACTTATTCTAGTTTTTCTTTTATGGACTCTGACTGAACAAATAAAGAACATGGGAATTTGCAATGAAGATAAATAGGACTCTTCTCTAACATTGGTAAATTGCGTACCTATAGTCATTAAAAACAATAACATAGGGGCACCTGGATGGCTCAGTCTGTTAAGCGACTTTTTTTTTCTTTTTACAGATTTTATTTATTCATGAGAGACAGAAGGAGAGAGCATGAGCCAGGGGGTAGGGGTAGGGATAGAGGGAGAGGGAGAAGCAGACTCCCTGGCAAGCAGAGCCCTTGGTGTCTGTCTCTTTCTCTCTCTCTTCTCGTAAGGACATCAGTCATGATGGATCAGGGCCTCAACCTTATGACCTCATTTAGCCTTAATTACCTCCATAAAGGTCCTGTTTCCAAATATAGTCACACTGGGCATTAGGGCTTTGACATAGGAATTTTGAAGGCATGCATTCAGTCCATGCGATTCTGTTCTCTGGCCCCCAAATTCATGTCCTTTTCTTTTTTTCTTTGTAAACTTAAAAAAAAATTATTTATTTATGTATTTTTGAGAGAGAGAGAGAGTGTGTGAGCAAGGGCACCAGTGGGGGGAGGGGGAGGGGCAGAGGGAGAAGCAGACTCCCCGCTGAACAGGGAACCTGATGTGGGACTTGATCCCAGGACCCTGAGATCATGACCTGAGCTGAAGGCAAACGCTTAACTGACTGAGCCACCCAGGCGCCCTCATGTCCTTTTCGCATGCAAAAACATTCACTTCCTCCCAGCAGTCCCCAAATTCTTAAGTCATTCTAGCATCAGCCTCACAGTCTCCTCTTAATATCCTATAAATCAGGAATGGGTGAGATTGGAGGCATGATTCATCCTGCGGCAAAATTCCTTTCCAGCTGTGAATCTGTGAAACCAGACAAGTTAGGTGCTTCCAAGCTGTCATGGTGGGACAGGAATGGGACAGACATTCCCATTCCAAAAGGGAGAAAATGACAAAAGGGGTGACAGGTCCCAAGCAAGTCCCAAACCTAGCAAGATGAATTCCATGAAATCTGTTTTCTTCCCCCATTAGATCTGAAGGCTCAAGAATAATCCTCCTTGGCTCCATTCTCTTTGCTCTCCAGGCCTACTGGGGCATGACTGGGGGGCAGCACTGTCTTCTGAGGCTCTGTGTCACAGCCTTGCCCCTGGCCCCATGAAAATGAGGAGACAGCCTTGCCCTCTGAAAACAAGAAGGAGATGGTCCTGTCCCCCAGGTCCGTGATGGCAGTGACAGCCCTCTGGATTTCTGAATCACCCTTGGGGCCATTCTTTCCTTTTCTTGACCGATCATATGCATGTTGGCAGCAGATAGCTCTATTGTCCCATCCTGTAGAATCCCAGAATTCCCACAGCCTTCCTTCATTTCATTCCACTTCTGCCCTGTTTACTCCATGCTGGTAGTGTCCCTGCTGACATAACACTTACTGTCTCTATACCTCACTTCTGCCAGGACGACTGCTTAAACCAGTGAGTCGAACCTATGATCTCGTTATCAAATAATTTTCCAACCATACCCTTGGTGTTCTCTCCAGGACATGCTTTCTCTTTCTCTCTCTTTCTTCCCACCCTCCCTTGCTCCCTTCTTTCCCCCTCCTCCCCTCCCTCCCTGCCTCCATCCCTCCCTCCCTCCTTTCTCTCTTTCTCTTTTTTTCTTTCTGCAATATGGACAGGCTGAGCATTTTCTAAATCTTCAAGTTCTGGTGCCTTTTTGCTCAGTAATGAATTTCTCTCTCTCCTCTCTCATTTTACTATAAATAGTTTCTCCTAAGGAATGAGGCTCTACCTTCAACACCTTGCCTGGAAGTTCCCTCTGCTAAACATCCAAGTTCATCATCTTTAATTTCTGTTCTCCGGAAAACATAGAACACAACTTGGTCAAGTTCTTTGCCACTTAGCTGGAAGTCTAACTAGATCTTTAAAAGACCATCCACCATTCACCCAAGAGAGGGGAGGGCAGGGTGGGGAACATGGTCATACCAGTGACTTCTGTGACCATGGGCCAATTGCCTCACTTCCTTTGCTGTAAAGGGAGTTCCTTGATCTGAAGCAGTGCCGTGTGGAATACCATGACAGTGGATAAGGCATTATGTCAGTCCCCGGATGGGAGTTTTGGCAGAAGCATTGTGTGCAGGGAAGACAAATCCATATCCAGAGTGTCTTTTCCAGTATGAACGACACGTTGCATTGTCCATGGTGGAAGTGGTCTAATGTAATCAACCTGCCACTAGATGGCTGGCTGCTCATCCTGGGCAGTGGTGCCATATCGGGGACTCAGATTTGTTCTCGCAGCTGGCAGACTGGGCACTCAGCAGTGGCCATGGCCTGGTCAGTCTTGGTGAATGGAAATCTGTGTTGCTGAACCCATGCATAACCAACCCTGCCATCATGGCCGCTTTGTTCCTGAGGCCACCGGATGATGATGGGGTGGGTGGAAAGAGAAGCTAACTAGTATCCATAGAACAGGTCATCCTATTCAGTTAGTTATTAAAATCCTACTCTGTTGAGGTCACTCTTTGTTGAGCATTCCCATGGGATACAAGTATCTTCACATTTTTTTGCCCATTTAGAGAAGTCTATTCACATAACTCATCATCAGGCTTGCCACCAATTTTCCACTGGTGCTTATTCATCAGTCCATAATCTGCTCCCAAGTTCTTGCAGGTAACAGTGTTACCAAATATTTTTCCACTGTTTTTTATAACTTCTGTGATCAGTTTCCCCATTACCTGCAGAGCAACTACTTAAGACAGCACCACATATTTTAAGATTCTGTTATGACATCATCCCACTCCCTGCGGGAAGACCCCCCATGTGGCTTCAGGATGAGAGAGTTGGAAAACTCCATGTTGGTAAGGTTGTGGAGAATTAGGATCCTCTGTTTACTCAAAATTAGAGGAAATCTGGATATTGGTGTACTTTGTATCGTCTACCTTAAGAGCGTAGGGTTTACACATTAAAATTGGTTGCTTCCTTTTGATCACTCAAAACTGAGGCAACTCTGTAACCAGAGCACCAAGAAAAGCAATGGCCATCCTAACACACTTGATCCTTGAACAACATGGGTTTGAAATGCTGTGGGCATGAGTTAAACTGTGTTCTGTGTTGGTACTGTATATGAGGCTGGGCCTGAAGATAGCTGGATAGGCTCTTTCGAGGGAAAGATGGACATTTTCACAGTCAGTTTTCTGTGTCAACTTGGCTAGGTTATTGTCCCCAGTCATGGAATCTGTTGCTGGGAAGGTGTTTTGTGTATGCAACTGAAGTGTATAATTAGTTTCAGCAAGGCAGATTATCTTTGATTATCTGGGTGGGCCTGATTCAATCAGTTGAAAGGTAGAACTCAGACTTCCCAGATGAAGAAATTCCACCTTTGGCCTGCAGCTTCATCTCGTGCCTGAGAGGTCCAGCCTGCCTTGCCCTTCCTGATGGTCTGCCTTACAGATTTTGGACTTGCCTCGCTAGCTCTCAGTGTAAGCTACTTTCTTGCGATAATTCTCCTTAATACATAATATATCTCCTTAATATATGTCTCCTATGGGTTTGGTCTCCCCGGGGGAACCCTGACCAATACAGACACAATGTGAGAGAGAACAAGGACACCCTGGAACCCAGGAGGACAAAGGAGAGCCTGCACTAATCTCTAACCATCTCCCAGCCTCCACTCTGATGATGCTGGTGACCTGTATGAAAACCTGGCACCTTCTTTCATGGAGCTAGCATGCCCTTCGTCCAGGAGCTGGAGAAGCAGCAGGATCCAGCAGGAATTGCTGCAGACCTAGTTGCTTTGTCATGCCGACACGGTGAGCCAGCAAATGCATGACGGGGTGCATGAGCTCCCATGTCACCTGACTTGACATTGACCTTCCGAGTATAAACATGTCTGCTGCTTCGCTTCTACCCTCCAAACCTTGTGCACATTTTTCCTGTGCCGCATCCTAGCCCAGAGCCATACAGACAAATGGATTCTTGGAAGCATTGTTCCAGCTTAGCTAGGTTGACCCAATATAAAATCATCACCACCATCAGGTATCCTGGGGGAGGATTTCTTGGAAGCTTCCACATGACACTTTATTTTATAGCTCATTGGCCAGAATCCGCAGGCCACATCTGACTGCGTGTCTAAGAATCAAGGATTCTCTTCTAAAGGAAGGGAGATGGATCCCAGGGTCGATGACTGATCATCTCTGTCAGAGGACTACTCTTTACAGGACCTAGGTCCTACCTTCTAGAGCTGAATTTTTAGGAGGGGAAAGAAGACACTATACCAACCTCTAGTGAGCTTAGAATTTCCAGTTAAATAGAAATACTTCCCCTGCATAGTCCCTTGGAAAACTTCAGGGAGCGCTTTTATGTTTAAAGAACTTTTCATAGATCAAAATATTATCCTCAGGACACCAGTGAACCACTATAAGCGGGCAATGCTTTACCCTGGGCGTCAGAGTGTGACATAGATCAGCAGCTGACTTTTTAAAGGCCTTTCGAGGGAATATTTTTTCCCCTGGAGAAAGAAAAGGCAGGGTCAGTGGCCAGGGGCCTCCCAAGTATATGGAATGCTTTGGGTATCTGCTTTAGTACAACAAAAAGGAAACCCATTTAGATCACAGATTTACAGAGATGGGAGAGATTTTATTTAAATGCCTCTTTGTACAGATTTAACCAAATCAACTCCAGCTCGTATTTGGGCAGTAAAAAAATTTAGGTTTTTTTTTTTTTAAAGATTTTATTTATTTGACATGGAGAGAGACAGCCAGAGAGAGAACACAGCAGGGAGAGCAGGAGAGGGAGAAGCAGGCTTCCTGCAGAGCAGGGAGCCTGATGTGGCGCTCCATCCCAGGACTATGGGATCATGACCTGAGCCGAAGGTAGATGCTTAACCATCTGAGCCACCCAGGCGCCCCAATGTCTATTGAGCTTTATCACAGGCCAGGTACCGGTCTAAGGAAGTTATGTAGATTATCTCATTTATTCTCATAAGAACCACATGAGGAAGCTGCTATTACTATTTTTCACATTTTACAGATCAGGAACCGAAGCACAAATGCACAAATGGGTAAAATAAATTCAGGAAGATCATATAAACAGGATGAACTCAGGACATGGGGCTCCAGGCCCTTTCTCTTGCATTTGCCTGATGCACCTCCAGGATCCTGACTCGTCCCAGAAACAGCACGTCCAGGACCTTCTCTTTACTAGGGCAGGAAAGTGAATACAGGGAAAAAACATTTCAATGACAAGGACCTAAACCAAAAGGGGTACGTGCTCGGCCCATAGATAACTGGAGAGTTCAATGAGTAGAAGCCCCATTCTCAGATCGTTCTCATTAAATACAGTTAAATAAATAATAACTTATTATATTCAGATCAGTTCTAATAGAAAAACCTGGAACCTGTAAGGTGAAGGACAGGGAGGGAGGGGTAGAGGTGGGGGAGCTTAGCACCCCTACTCTGGACCTGCAGGATTGCCCTTGGGTGGTCTTCAGGCTTCCTTGCACACCTATCCAACAGAGGCTTCCTCCCTAAGTTCTGTGTAGACGGATCCTGTTTGGCATTCCTCCAAAGCTCCCCGGGGTCCCTGGGATTTTGCAAAGGACAGGGACTCAATTAACTAGTTCAGGAAGGAGTACTTGAAGGAAGGGGCTTGGGAGCAAGTCATTAGCGTTAGGACCTTCTAGATTGGTGCAGTATGCTCCATTTTATGATGAAGGTACCATTGGGAACAACAGATGTTTACTCCCGTTACCAGGATCCGCGGGGACCAGGAACCCACACGCAGCACCATAACTAGCCTGTTTCCTCTGGGGGGTTGGTATGGGATTTGACACAGAGCCCACCCGGGTGCGTGTATATGCTGACAGACAGCCCTGCGACCCCCCAGTAAGAGGGCAGCTGGAGGGCAGAGATGTGATTTTTCATGGCTCTTGAAATGGCTTCATCTCTCTCTTTTTTTGGCCATGTGCCTGGCAGACAAAAACCCCACCAGGTTGAGTGTTGCAGAAAATATGAAACGAGCCAGTAAACCCACAGTGAATTTTGTCTCCGTTTCCAGGCATCTGATAACAAAAGGCCCCCAGCGTGACAAAGTGCCTGCCTGCAATTCACCTGTTTCGAAATCCTCTCGCTTCTTTCCCTCTTTATTTATTTATTTATTTATTATTTATTATTTATTTATTTATTTATTTATTTATTATTATTATTTTTTAAACGTGGCAATGGAATATATGGAAGACTCAACAGTAGCCATCAAAATCCGGAGGGCTAGAGACATTTCTGCCATTCAGAGAATTTATGAAACTCCCCCGTCCGTCGAAGGCTCTCCCGGCTCGGCAGGCTCGGCGCGGCTGGTGAGTTCCCTGCAGCAGCTGGGAGCCGAGCTATAAATAGCGCGGGGCTGGAAGCGCCGGGCGGAGGGGGAGCGGGCGGGAGATTCCCGGCTCTCCCCTCCACCCGCCGCGGCGCGTGCTCGGCCCGGGGAAGCCGGCGCTGCGGGCGGCGTTAACCCCACGGCGCCTCGCCGCTCCGTGCGCCACCGGGCCCCGCGACAGGGCGAGCACGCTGGCGGTGGACCCGAACACGCCTTTCTAACCGTGCCCCGGGAGAACCACACTCTGTGCTTTCCCTCCCTCCCGCTTCTTCCTCGGAAGCTCCGGGTAACACCCGAAATTCGGCCTTGAAACACAGACACACACACACACACACAGACACACACACACACACACACACACAGACACACACACACACACACACACGTATTTGCTCCGTGCATTCCCCCCCCCCCACTTTCTTTCTTCGAGCGGCTTAAATCCAAACCTTAACATTAAAACCGTCCCCAAATTTGGTCTTGGCGATCATGTTGGCTTGCAGATTTCAGCGCAGGGGTCCCTCCCCCGCGCTGCTGGGGCTGCTTAAGGACAGTTACTTTCCGCGGGAGGGAACGGTCAAGTGGAAACTGTGTGTGTGTATGCGTGTGGTTTATTTGGGGCGCATGCCCACCCCTCGGTAGCCTCAAGGTCTGCAATACCCTGCCGAGCGCTCCGGGTCCCCGCCGCTCGGGCTCGTCCCTGCCAGCCAAGGACTCACAAGGAGGGTGTCCCCAGTCCCGGCAGGGCAGCCTGCGAGCGGGTTCGGTGTCGGGCACGCTCGGTGCGGAAGAGGCACCTGCGAGGAGCTGGGTCCTCGGAAGGTAGAGCCCGAGCCACCGCCCCCGCCGCGCCCCCAGCCCGGCCCCCGCGCCCCGCGACTCCCCGGCGGGTGCTCTCGGCGCCCGGGACTCCGGGAGGAGGGAGGGGCGCGGCGCCCTCCCGGGCCGTCAGCAGTCACGGAATCTGACAGCCGGAGAGGCAGCTGGTGCCCGGCCAGGACTCCCGATCCTTCTCAAATGGAAACAGTTTTTCCCAGGGAACCTGCCGGAATTCTCCGTGGAATCTCACTTGGGCTTTGCCTCCTGGCGCATTTCACCAAGGCCGCGTTTACCACTTTGAGGCGAGGAAGGCTCCAGATGGAGCGGGGCTCCTGGTGGCCGAACGAGGTAAGCTCTCCACTAAGGTGACATTGACGGGGGGGGGGGGGGGGGGGGTCGGGGGGAGGGCACAGATTTACTGGGGACCATCCTCTCGCAGGCAAGATGGGGAAATGAAGTTTGCCTTGGGCTTCCCAGGCCTCTTTCCGCTTTACCTCCCCCCCCCCCCCCCCGCCCCCATTCATGCCTTAAAAAGAATAATTACGCTGGGTGGGTGGGTGGTGGAGGGACTCTCTTAGGTTTTTATTTCCAGCATTTTAATGTTCTGCACTAGAGCCCAGGGCCTCAGGGCGACCAGAAATCTCCCATCTCCCCTCCATCTCGTCCACCTTCTGTCCTTTTTTCCTTGTCTCACTTCTCTGCTCCCCTCTTCCCTTATCCAGCCTACTTTTATTTCTTTGCCATCCCCCTTGGCTGACTTGGCTTTCTCCTCTTGGAAAATAGGCATCACAATAAAGGGAGAGAGGGAGGATGTGGTGATTTTGTGTGTAATGCAATGCTGAGGTTGTAGTGTGTATGGATTGATAGCTTATGAATCATTTTTTCATAAAACATTGTTGAGCCCTTACTCTGTGCTGTTCTTCAGCTTCTTCATGTGCCAGGTGACCAGGCCATTTTTGGGAAAAGACAGAGCCCCCCCTCCCCCAAACTTTTCCCCCAAGTACTATCCACTTTCCTCCCAGCTGCAGGAGGGAAGGGGCATCTGCAAGACCAGGGTGGATATAGAACCTGTGGGAGGAAGAGAAAGCT
The DNA here is from genome assembly GCF_964656455.1 of Halichoerus grypus. Taxonomy (NCBI): domain Eukaryota; kingdom Metazoa; phylum Chordata; class Mammalia; order Carnivora; family Phocidae; genus Halichoerus; species Halichoerus grypus. Next base: position 142,168,235 of record NC_135713.1, on the reverse strand, counting down.
CATGAGGACCAGACCAGGCTGGTTCGGTGCCTTGTGCTGGGCAGCCACGGAGTAGTGATATCTGCATTCACACATTAATAATTGTAATCCACGTTTAGGGAGCACTTGCTGTGCCTGTGGTATTTTCTGAGACCGTTGCAAGTATTAGCTCATTTAAACCTCATAAGGACCTCATGGAGTAAGGATTACTATGATCTGTTTTGTACATGGCACAACCCAGGAACAGATGATTTCAGTAATGAGTTCATGATCACACAACTGGTTGTGGGGGAGCTGAGATTGCAACTCAGAGCGTCTGCCTGTAGACCACACCTCTGAATCCCTTATGCATCTCTGCCTTCACGTATTGATCCGTCCCCTCTGTTCTAGGCCCTGGAGATGGAGGAGTGAGCAAAGCAAGCAGGATCCTTGGAGCTTGTATTTTAGTCCTGAGGGAGACAGACAATGGATCAGTTAACAAAGTAGATAATTTCAGGTCCTAGTAGATACCACAAAGGAAGGAGAACAGAGTGATGTCCTGAACAGTGGCCAAGGGAAGTTCTCTTTGTGTGACTTTTGGACATTCAGGCTGAGACCACAAAGCATTGAGGAGAGGAAATAGCCAGGGAACATATGAAGTGACAAACATGACCCTTAGTGATCAGGGAAATGCCAATCTAGGCCATATTGAGGTATCTTGTTCGTGTTCCTTATTGAACGTGTGCAAGATTTTCTCCTAGGTATAAGCCTGGAAGCAAGTTCAAGTGTTTGATCACAAGTAAATGAATATTCAAATTAGGATATAATGTTAAACTGTTTTCCAAAGTCTTGGTACCAATTCATATTCCTACCAGTGATGCTGAAAGGTCCATGGAAGGTACATCCTATTCAATCATTTGATAATGTCAGACTTTTTAATTTGGAGCCAACCAAATGGGTATAAAAGGATATCTCAATGTGGCCCAATAATGAAAACTTGGAATGAACTTCAGTGTCCATAGCTGAAAAGTGGATGAATGTTGTAATATTGTCACACAGAGGAATATTACACAGCAGTCAACAACGAATAAAGCAAATTGGATTTTAGCAATATATTATTAAGTGAGAATTAAGTCTAAAAGATTACATATAGTATGATAATCTTTTATGACATTAAACACTACTGAAATAAAAAAAAAACCCTAACTATTTAGGAATATGTTGGCTGGAAGCCTTCCTAATAACATAAATAGTTGATTAATACCTATTTTACATGTTATATGTATTATATACTGTAATTTTATGATAATACCTTTCTCTTAACTTGCAACTCAGAGTGTCTGCCTGTTCCTAGGCTTTGTGGTTCATCTGTGAGTTTTTTCAAATTGTTGCAAATCTCCAAAAATTTTCTAACATATTTATTGAAAAAAATCCACAGATAAGTGGACCTACACAGTTCAAACCCATGTTGTTCAGAGGTCAAGTGTATGTATAGATATAATCACATTATATAAATAGGAAAGC
>NC_135713.1:142088143-142166553 GCF_964656455.1 Halichoerus grypus | reverse complement strand
GAGAAGGAACAGGGCTAGAGCCTGACACGGAGCTCGATCTCACGATCCCAAGACCATGTCCTGAGCCAAAATCAAGAGTCAGATGCTCAAGTGACTGAGCTGCCCAGGTGCCCCCTGGCGTTGTGAGTTTTAAATGAGATAATGAGGTGGAGGTTCTTTGCACAGTGCCTGGCAGAGAATATGGGTCCAAAGTTGAACTATTCTGATCTTCCAGGGCATTTCCTTATCAATGCCTCTTTTGTTGACTGACTTCGAGGAATGCTTCTCATTTTTAGAATTTAAGGCTCCTTGTCCGAAAGTGAGGGAGTAGCCATGTTGGCAGATGGGGAGCTGTCCCTGGGCACATGGGCACCTGCAGCTTCCTTTCGCACATTACGCCACATGGTTTCCCACTGCACATAATTCACGGCCAACCAGGAGTCTGAATAACAGCGAGGATTCAGAATTTATTCATTCAACATTCCATAAACAGTGATTGGATGTCGTCCTATGTAAATGGAGATGCAGTGATGACTAACGCACTGTCCCCACTTTCAAGGAAATTGCAGTCTAGTTAGGGAGGCAGATAAATAGACAACTAGAATTCACACATTCCTGGGGTCACTTTTGGTGCAGGCCCCCAACCCCCAAGACACCCTCCCCCCCCACATTACCTCGGTGCTGGGAAGAATGGAGTGAACTTAGTACTAGCGAGGATCCCTTGTGTCTGCATATATATTTACAATGCACAAATCATGTTCACTTTGAATTATTTCATGTGATTTTGGTACCAGCTTTATGAAATAGGTAGAACGTAATGTTCTCATTTTATGAACGAAATCTAAGACTCCACTGAGTAGCTGCTTTTAAGTAAGGCAGAGTGCCTTATGAGGGACTCTGCTATGACTTGTCTTCCACCTTCTTCCATTGTTCTTATTCAGGGGTCTAGGGGTCACCACATTTTAGGGCTGGGGTTTAGTTTTGACTCTGAGTTCACCTCCTTGGGACTGGATGGCCAAGTTTAGCTTTCCTGTTGGGACCTTTGCTCTCTGAGACCCAAGCTGACAACTCATCCCATGCAGGGGGCTTTGTGCAACTCTTCCCATCTCCAGGCTACCATCTTGGTACTGGGGAGGAGCCACAGCCCAGGTGAGAGTCATGACAGTTTCCTTGAGGGAAGTGATCAGTGATAGAAGCTGGGTTGATTAGCTATGCTTGGGCAGCTGGAAAGCAGAGGCAGTGGGAGAAGAATCTTTTCATTTCTCAGTAGTATTGCTGGACTGTCCTCTTGGCTGGAGAAAGAATGTACAAGTCACTTAGCCTCCTTATAAATGGAATGATTTATTTATACTTTATCAGGTTTTAATGACAGTGGCTCGCTTATGAAATACCTAGAAGTCTTGTATAGAGAATACATCAGCGATTAAAATCTGCTTATGGTTATTTACATAAGGAATATGTCTTTTTAAAAAAATTTAGTTAGGGAAGGTGAGGCTCCAGGATGTACATGTCACGTGGTCATAACATGGGGAAGTGAGTTTGTTGAGAGGTGTTTTTCCAACCTACTTCTGTATATTTTATCTTTGTGGAAGATAATATCATAGGTATTTTTGCTGCCCACAGATTGTGTGGGTGGGGGAAGCTCAGACATCTGAGCAAGATGAGAATTTTCACTGGAGCAGGTCAGAAATTTGGAAGGAGCGACCTCTCTCCCTGTATCTTGAACCTTACCACAAGAGCTCTGATAATATTATCTTATGCAGGAGGAAAACCAGTTAACTGGTCATTACCTTTGAATTTACATAGGAGGTTTGGGAAACACGGAGAAATGAAAGCCATCATGTATCCAGGATGAGTTCTGAAAAAAGCTTTTTAAATCCCATTTGCTTCACTGAGTTAGGGATCAAGTTCTATGTTAATTGACTGGTAAAGAAATCCTGCTGAAAATTTTGTTCTGTATGCAGGGAGAGTAGTCTGATTAGTAAAAAGTCTAAATTACAGTGTGTGTTTTAAGAAATACCTTTGCTTTACTTAAAATTCATGCAGTAATAGGACCAACAAAGTGTTTTACATTCTAGGCTTTTCTTCATATATTAATGTCAGTTGGATATAAACAGGTGAGTCCTTAAAACATTTATTTTTGTTCTAAGGTGGTTAAAACTTCAGGGTATTGATCTGCTTGGGAGAGCTCTCCATTGTACTTAGGTACACGTCAGCCCAAACTAGTTCAAAAGTGCATAATTCTTACTATAAACTCAAACTGAAAACCAAGCATCCAGTCATGAATAAAGCTTGATTCTTCTGCCTAACTTTAAGATTTTTTTTTTGCCTTCCATGTTGGAGAAAATGTTACCACCTGAGTCGTATTGATGGGTTTGATGTGATTTGGAGGACACAGGCCTTGCTAACTGCAGACAGCTGTGCTCAGCACACCCTTCACTCCAGACTCTAGCGTCTGTTGTGGGTGTAAAAATTGTTTAATACAGCCCCTCCAATGAATGACTGCAAAAAAAAGACTAAGCCTCGAATAATGATTATCATGTGTGTGTCTGAAGATGTTGGCTGCTCTCGGTCAAGACGTATCTGGCCAGTTAGCCTTGATGGAATCCTCCTTATATCTTTTACTGCAAACCAGAAATCTGATTTTGCTTTGTGTGGGATGGGAGAGATTGAAGAAGGTGAAAGCATCTTATCACAGGCAGGCTGGACCAGTGCTTCTCAAATTCATGCTTTCAAAACACAGATTCCTGGACCCTACTGCCAGAGATTCTGACTCAGCGGCAGAAATTCTCCCAATGTCCATCTCTAACGAGTGCCCAGGTGATGCTAATGTTGCTGGCCCGTGGAACCAGCACTGGCCTAGGTCATTAATTTCAGAGAACCTCCATTGGTAACAATGGAACTGTGGTTTCCAAACTCCCCAGAACATGACCAGTAGAGCAGAGGCAGGTAAGGCAATGCTTAGGGTGACCAGGTGTCCAGTTTCACCTATACAGTCTTGTGTTCCAGAGAACCACTCAGTTCTGGGCACACGGGGAATTTGGTCACCCAAAAAGCATACTAGGCTGGCTTCTCACAGTTGCTCCCTCTTTTTTCTCATTGAGGAAGTCTTACCCCACGGAGGGACTAATGCCATGTAGTCAGTGGCTGCCCGGGGATCCAGGCACAATGCCACACAATACCTTGTTTTTCCCAAGTCCCCAGGGTGGAGGGACACCTGTGTGCGGGTGAGGTGTTCACCAAGAGAGACAGAGAGGAGGACGAGGTTGAGGGAATCTGAGAAGGTGGATAATAGTTTTGTGTGTTTTTCGATTTGGTTGGTGTTTTACCAAAACAAAGACTGTGGACTGTCTTACTTTGTTACTGTTCTTGCCCACTGTATTCTGAAGCTGAGATATGACCCATTAGTAGAGATTCCCATTCTGCTGTTAGCCCTATGCTCAGTAGCAATTCCAACGCAAACACAAGACTAGTCTTCACTTGTCACTTCACCAATCATCCCACCAAATGCGACATTCTCCCTGGACGTTTGCAAAATGGTCACAGCAGCTCTGTTTTTATCTTCAGCTCCCAAGGATTTGATTCTTATTTTCCTGTTTGGCAGAGCTCAGTCTCTTCTGGTCGAGAAGGTAGTGTGTGCATACTTTGTACAGCTTTGCAAGAAGCGTGTCTCTGCTGAGCATCCATTCTTCTTGATGAGGTGTTACTTCTTTTCCTCGTCAGGTCTTTGCAACGGGGAGAGAGATTTTGAGTGTAAACATTATGCCATGGTTAGTTATTTCATGTGGTTGGGTGGTTCCTAAATATCAATGGCTTTATAGGACTGGTACCGTTCTATTTTGTAACCCAGCGTCATCCGTGACCGTAGGAGTCACTGAGTAAGAGAATCAAAAGTCTCTTTAACACACTGAAGGATTTATTGTTCGGTGCCCTCATTTTTCTGGATAAAAATTGTTTCCACTGGTTTCTCAGTAATCTGCTGATGAAATTTTTTTTTCCCTTTCCTTTTTTTTTTTTTTTAAAGATTTTATTTATTTATTTGACAGAGAGAGAGAGATAGCGAGAGCAGGAACACAAGTAGGGCGAGTGGGAGAGGGAGAAGCAGGCTTCTTGCTGAGCAGGGAGCCTGATGTGGGACTCGATCCCAGGACCCTGGGATCATGACCTGAGCCGAAGGCAGACGCTTAACGACTGAGCCACCCAGGCACCCTCCCTTTCCTTTTAATTGCTTCATGGATATAGCAGCAAAGCTTGCCTGACTTCAAAAAGGTGGACAAAGAGAATATGGCTTCAGTTAAAGCCTGTGAAGTTAATCTGGTTATTGCTTTTACTGTGGCCAAGTAATCTCCCCTTCTGTTTCCCATAATTGAGGTGATTGATTGACTGTGGTGATAGCTGGTCACCATTTTCCTTCCCTATTTGGGGTACCAAGAGACAGGCTTCCTCTCATTTTTACAGAAATCTTTCTAAGTCGTTGGGGCACCTGGGTGGCTCAGCAGGTTAAGGGTCTGCCTTCAGCTCAGGTCATGATCCCGGGGTCCTGGGATCGAGGTTGGTAGAACACATCCTACTTCAGTTCCCTCCCCATCTTGCAAGCACATGCATGGTCTTTGGAAAAGAAAAGTCCTAAGCCTGTGGTATCGTTTTCTAGTGACAATTACTACGTTCACCTTATTCTCAAATAAAGGAGGTTTGGCATGCATTTAATATCCAGGTACTAGTCTCTGCTTCCTAGGAGGATAGATTTTCTAAGTGTTCCCCTGAACAAGTGATAGACCTTTGGATCTAATTGTTGCTGTCAAAGGGAAGGGAAACTCCATATGTGAACCGAACAGAGGTGTTGTCTTACTTGACTCTTTTCTTTAGTACATGAAAGAAGTCTGGTTCAAGCAGACTCAAAAGAGAATTGGTTTGCTCAGAGAAGACGAAGGCTGTGTGTAGGACCAACTGTATCCAGGATTCAAGCAGTGATATAAAGAAGTCTCTCCCTTTTCCTTTCTCTTATTTTTATCTCTCTTGGTTCATCTTTTGTTCACAATGGCTTCATTCTCAGGCACAATACTCTCTCCTAGTTCTAAGATGTGCACTAATAGAGCTATGTTTTACCTCTGATGCTTAGTTGTGCTTTAACAAAAATTCTAGGGTTGAGTTTAAATGGATAGGCTCTGTTCAGATTTGGGGGTGGGGAGAATTAGAGAATAGAAAAGGGTTGATTTCCCCAGGGAAAACTCAAGGTGCTATACAGAAATGGAAATGGAAGTCAGGCTGGCAAAAAGAACAAATACCCACTACTCTGGGAAAGGGGCCCACTACCTCCTGGCTAAGAAGACTTGAGCTTTGAGAACTCACGTACCCAGTTTTGACAGGTGACAATGGACCCATTTCAGGGGTAGACTCACATTAACTGAGCCCAGAGAGACTGATGTATAAACCCAAGTGTTGCTTTATTAGTTCACGATGAGAAGGACATTCATATAATCTCAAATGCCAGTGTTGACAGAGCAGTCCATTTTCTCCTTTTAAGCAAACTGCAAGAAAATCCAATCATAAGAACTCTGCTAAACAAGAATGTGTCAGAATAAGGGGAGACAGTGTAATGGTCCACAGTAGAATCTGCCTCAGGGGTCAGAGGACAGAACAGCATTGTTCCTGGAGGGTAGATAGTCTCTGTGACATTGTGGGCTTCTCTTCTGGCCAGTCTTTATCAAAGTTGGGTCCCAACCCACTGCATTGGAATCACTGGCAACTTCACAAAATGCAGATTTCTGTTTTCACCCAGACTTGCTGAATTGGAACCAATAAGAGGAACCTCCATTTTCAACAAACTCCCTTGGGTTTGCCTCTATTGTATGTGAGTGACTTCTCTAAAGCAAATCAAGCCCTTCTGTTCACATAATCTTTATTCTAGCAGGATGTAAATGATTAGATTTCTACTTAGTGAATTATTAAACATCTCGGTTTGACTACCTTTCCTAGCTCTCCATGTAAGGTATTTTTAGATTCATTTTAATTCTAAAATTCTGATGAGAATGTAAGGTAGAAATTTGGGAAAGAATGGAAACATATAAGGGTTTTAGTAAAATTGTCAGTAAGCTCATTGTTCTTTCTCTTCTCTGCACGTGGTCCATTCACTCTTCCCACGCAGGGGTCTGGGAATATAGTATATAGCATTCAATTCCTGCTTTATTTACTCTAATTTAATTTGAGAGCATCTCCTCATGCTGTTCATGCACACGGTATTTACGTCTTTCTCAAAATTTCCATTCACGTATTTACGAATAGAATTTTTTTTTTTTTTTAAAGATTTTATTTATTTATTCATGAGAGACAGAGAGAGAGAGAGAGAGGCAGAGGGAGAAGCAGGCTCCCAAGGAGCAGGGAGCCCGATGCGGGACTCGATCCCAGGACACTGGGATCATGACCTGAGCCGAAGGCAGACGCTTAACCATCTGAGCCACCCAGGCGCCCTACGAATAGAATTTTATTCCCACAGATCATTAATCCTATATATTGTGTATAGTTTTTACAAGTGTGGAAGAATGAGATTTTGTGTTTTACTTTAAAATGAAAACCAATAGAAACACATTTATTTTACAAACCAAAATGAGCTTTTTCCCTGGAGGGATATTTTTTAGGTAAGTTCTTAATAACAGAATATTATAACAAAGTCACAGAGGTCATGGTTGACAGTTAATTGTCACAAGGTTGGTAAATACATTTAACCTCCTGTTACTGAAATTGTTTACAAGTGAAAGAACTGTTTTTGCCATGGAATACTCTAATGGATCTCATTTCCAATAACAAATGTACTTAGCCTCAAGAATAGTCATCCTTAAAAGATAACTATGAGATGAATTTCTGAATATTACATGGAAGATTTGCCCTTTCTGGAAGACAGACTTGGGTAGAAACTCAACTTTGAGTTTATAAGCTATAGGAGGAATAAGGATTTAACAAAATTTATGGCCACATAAAAACTTTATGGCCACGTATGGTCTGCAGTACCACTGATGGGCTCTTCCAGGTCAGCTTAGCCCTGTCTACACTGTGGGCCTCAGATTTGAAGCCTGAGCTGCCCAAATGTCCGTTTACACAGTTTGCATGGGTGAGAAAGCCCAGGTTGCTGTTGCTTCTGATGCATACACATCAGGGTCCCCTGCATGCAAATCCCACAACAAGGAGAGACTTCAAAGAGGCTCTGCCTTCCCGGGAGGTGCTGGAGGGACCAGGCGACAATCCCATGGGTGGGGGATTTAATGCAAAGCGGAATGGACTTCCACCAAAGAGAGATACGAGAGGAAGAGCTGGTGGATACATGGCTTGCCTTTCTGCTCCTTCCTGCAGACTATTCCAGCATGCAGGAGTGCGTAGAGTCTATCTGGGAATGGCACACATGACCCTGCAGCCAGCTCCGTCTGCGGTGAAGCCATCACCAGCTCAGTTGTGCACACCCTCGGATTCATTCTCCTTTGGTTTCTCCCTCACTCTTCCCTGAGATTCCATCCCGCCACCCCCATTCCCATCACCACCCAAAGAATTAGCGTGTGGCCTCTTCACCTTTTTATGGGCATGGATAAACGAGTGATTCCCCTCCCAGAAGCCCTTGCGCCAACATCTCTCCAGTTTTTAAATGTTGGAGATGAAAGGCCTTTGACTATAGATTCCCAGGACTTTGAAACCACTTAGGGTTCATGGTAGTTTTTTTTTTTTTTTAAAGTATTTATTTATTTAAGCGAGACAGAATGAGAGAGCACATGAGAGGGGGGAGGGCCAGAGGGAGAAGCAGACTCCCCGCTGAGCAGGGAGCCTGATGTGGGACTCGATCCTGGGACTCCAGGATCACGACCTGAGCCGAAGGCAGTTGCTTAACAAACTGAGCCACCCAGGCGCCCCATGGTAGTTTTAAAAAAATTTCTTGCTAGTAACTGGGGCGCCTGGGTGGCTCCATCAGTGAAACATCTGCCTTCAGCTCAGGTCATGATCCCAGGGTCCTGGGATCCAGCCCTGCATTGGGCTCCCTGCTCGGTGGGAAGCCTGCTTCTCCCTCTCCCTCCGTCTCTGCCGCTCCCCCTGCTTGTGCTCTGTGAAGTAAATAAAATCTTAAAAAAATATAAATTTCTTGCTAGTAAGCTTCTGAGGCCAGTCTTCTTTTTCTGCTCTCTAAAGTCTTGTGGGTCTCCACACTGGCCATGGAGGTCCGCAGCAGTATAATTTTCCAGGTATAGGGTGAAAATCTCAACATCAGTGCAGATTGCTTTGGAATGTCAGTTGCCTACCTCTAGTTCCCCAATCCTGCCTCGAGAGGTTTTAACATGCCTTTTGTCTTTGGGTCACTCTAGGCATGCATGTCACCTGCTTCTCCCACTACCCACCATGGTGGGTGCCAACCACACCCATTTGTCATTCCCTCATTAGCTCCTCTCAGCTAGAAGTCAGAGGCATAGCAAAGGGAGAGTGGGTGGTCATGCAGGTACCCAGGTGCTCCTGGGTATGACACAAGGATTCCAGTTAGAGAAAGTTGTATTACAATTTTATGCTGAGTAACTGTCTTTGGGTTTAGTGTAAGTTTGATTTATTGAAAGAAAGAATGCATCCTCCGTTTCCTATCTATTCATTTCTGAATGAATTTGGGAAGATAACTCAAAGGTGTACATTGTACCCAAATGCCTTTTATTTTCACTGAGTCACAGCTAAGTTGAGTACAACAGCAATCTGATGAGGCTCCACTTGCTTAATCATGTGCATGCCTACTCCTTTCCCTCGATCTCCCTCCTGCCCCACAGTTTCGGCTGTCAGGCTCTCAACCCCAGACTGTGACAATTATCTCCTAACTGGGCTTCCTGCCAGTCTCACCAGCTTCCCATCTCTGGGGCATCATGAACCCTCAGCCATCTTTTGAAATGGAAATCTGATCCCGCACATGGTTGGGTTGAAAGCTTTCCAATAACCTCACTGGCTTCTGTCCCAGCATGGGATCCGAGACCCTCCTGGGTTCACTTCCATCACTTGCCAGGAACTGGTACTGGTTTCTGCAGGTACAGAAACTTGTATTTGGTCAGTGTTCTCAGCGTATCCTCAGAAAATGAATCAAACTCACGGTGATGAAGAGGTAAGCCCTACTGACAATTGATCCCTTGTATCTGGCGACTCTAGCTATAGGGGAGCTGGATGCTACAGAGATGTGTCATTAAGGGAGACGGACCTGGGTGCGTGTTCACTAGTGTGTGGCGTTGGGCAGGTGACTAAAACTCTCTGTCAAATGTCAGTGTACTTACATGGAGAATTGTGGAAACAATACTTTTTGTTACTGAGGTGTATGAGGAATGGATGCCTTTTTTTTTCTCCCATTCCAGTCATTCATAGAGAAGTTAATTAAAATTTTTCAAGTTCAAGGAGCTAGCTGGTTGATGGTAGATCCAGGATTAAGACCCAAGCAATTTGGCCCCAAAGTTCGTGTGCTTCACCCCTGGTCCTAAAATATTATCTTAAAATTGACTACTTTTTCTGTTTTGTGAACATCAGTTTCATGCAAAGTAATGATTTTTGTGAGATCTTGGGATTTGATGTACTAGACATTACATACATAGATGTGTGTGTGTATTTTAGATTATGTAAGTAAAGCGAATTAGTTGCAAATAGTAGAATCTACTCTAGCTAACTTAAATGTGTGTATAGTAGACAGATTATGTAAGTAAAGCTAGTTAGTTGCAAACAGGAGAATCTGCCCTAGCTAAGTTATTTTTTTATTGTTATTTTTCTAGATTTTTATTTATTTGAGAGAGAGAGCGCGCACGCGCGAGAGAGCACAAACAAGCAGAGGGTCTGCAAGAGAGAGCACAAACAGGCAGAGGGGCAGAGGAAGAGGGAGAAACAGACTCCCCACTGAGCAAGGAGCCTGATGCAGGACTCGATCCCAGGACCCTGGGATCATGACTTGAGCTGAAGGCAGACGCTTAACTGACTGAGTCACCCAGGCGCCCCAACTCTAGCTAACTTTAAACAGGAAGAATTTTTATTAAAGGATGTTAGAGAGCTCCCAGAATTTCTGGAAGGCCCAGGGATTCCATCTTGGGAACAGTAAATCAGGAATCCTGGCAGCTCAGAAGCCCACAGCCAGGAGGAAGAACCCACACCCCCGACACTTCTTTTAGTGAGAACATTCTTGCTCCCCTCCAGCTGCCCCGGAAGGACCTTCACCACCTCCAGCCTTGTCAGGAAATCCGAACTCCCACTCTGGGGCTTCAGATCACATTGTTCCTTCCCACACTGACATTTTGTGAAGGCGTGTCTGTTTGAAGAAACTTCAGTCCCATGCTTGCACTGCCGCTGAGGGGATTCAGGGGAGGCTGTGTGAGGCTCCCACCCTCCACAGCGAAGGAAGGCAACTTCCAGGGGCCTGAAATAGGGGTGAAGTCAAAATACAGTGTCTGCTGCCACAGACAGCAAAAATGCATTCGTGTATTTCCTGCAGTGTTCCTAGGTATAGAGCTTGTGTATCTAGCTTGTGTTTTGGGTTTGGGGAAAGAAAGAGAATGGATATTTACTAGGGGCTGGTATGTCAAGCTCTCAGTAGGTGGTGGTCATGATATTAGGGCTGCCCTTGGCTTTGAGCTAGAGCATCTTCTCTGGGCTGGTGCTAGGAGGACACTCTCAGATTCTCCTTCTCATCACACTCGTAAGTGGCACCCTCTGAGGTGGAATGGTGTAGTCGTGAAGCCCATGAGCTTTGGAGCCAAACTGCTTGGGTTCTTGTCCAGGATCTACCTTTGGCTGGCTCCTGGAACTTGGAAAATTTAATTAACTTCTCTGTGCCTCAGTTTACTCATCTGTATCATGGAGGTAATAGTACCTAGCTCCTATGGTAGCCACAAAGATCAGTAAGTTAGGGGCTCCTTGGTGGCTCAGTCGGTTAAGCATCCAACTCTTGATCTCAGCTCAGGTCTTGATCTCGGGGTCCTGGAATTGAGCCCCCTGTCAGGTGGGGAGTCTGCTTCTCCCTCCCCTTCTGTCCCTCTCCCCACTTGTGCTCTCAAATAAACACATAAAGTCTTAAAAAATATCTTAAAAAAAGAAAAGTAAGTGCTATATAAATGTTTGTTACATAAATTCTGTGGTGCTAAGAATGTCTATTTTCAGATAACATTTATAGTGGTTTTCTCCCCTGCCTACCATCTTATAGGGTATAAGACCATGCATGGTGATCACTGCTTACACAGAGTGACTTTTCTGTGGTCACTTATGAATAGGAGGCGGCTTTTGTTAGAGTTGATATGGATTGGCTGTCTGATATACCATATGTGTATATGATATATATATGTACATATCATATATATTTATATGAAATCCAAGGCAGGTGTAATAACTTCTGTGTTCCTTCAGCCAGTGTCTTCTTCTTTCTGTTCTCTCTCTTTTTTTTTTTGTTAGAGAAACCCTTTAATCAAAACAAGTTTACAATGTTGACACTTACGGCTTAACTAGAATGTCTGTCCAAATTTAAATTGTATTAAGGACCAGATATAATGTAATATCAATAGTTCTGTTTTTTGCCCTCCGTGGCACGTATCTTACCGGAATATTCCTATCAGATAAGCCCCAGAGGTTTGGTTTGAGGAGTACAGCATTCCTTCTTCTGTACCAAGGATAAGCATGTGGGTTGTTGTTAATTGGCTTGATTGTGTTGCTCCTCATTTATTTGTGAAATTTCTTTACCTTGGAGTAACTTCTCATTTGCCTGTCCTATTGATAGATTCACTCTCTCCCTTTCAATCTGTATTCCAGACTTTATCCTGATTGTTTGGTTAGCATGGACTTCATGGATGGCTCTTGTTAGTATTTGTGTATTATAACTTACTGTTATAGAACCTGGTTCAGTGTGGATTCAAAAGAGCCTTACCTTTTACAGTCCCACACACCTGAAAAACACCCAGTATCTAAAGTTTCTGCCTGTGCTTACTTCCCTCTCTGTCCATGACCACCATCTCCTCTGCACAATAAACACGTGTCAGCAGAAATTCACATTTAAAACTCTTCACTACTTACATTGGTCTTTGAGACCTATTGAAAGCAGGTCTGTGATCTTTTCATTGTCCGGCACAGTGCCTGACCCACGCTGGATGTTCAATAACTATTAATAACTAGTAAATTGAGTGGTAAATACAGATAAAGCTCTTTCAGGAAAGAAAGCAGTATTGAGTATCTACCCCCATGATAGAAAATAAGCTACACTTAACACTTGCTTAAGCAAACAATTCAAAAATCAGTAGACAAAATATGATTCCCTCACTTGGTCCACTATAACCTGGGGTTCCGTTTTAATATGTTCTGGTGATAAGGAATTATTTTTCCTTCGAGTTTCCTCAAGATGGGGTTCTAGTGATAATATCTACAATTTACAGAATTTTGCCTGAGATTTATTGGAGCTTCTGTTTTTTTGAGGAGAAATTTCTTTTTTTTTTTTTTTAAGATTTTATTTATTTATTTGAGAGAGAGAGGGAGTGAGAGTGAGCAGGAGAGAGGGGCAGAGGCAGAGGGAGAAGCAGACTCCCCACTGAGCAGGGACTGATATGGGACTCAAACCCAGGACTCCGGGATCATGACCTGAGCCGAAGGCAGACGCTTAACCCACTGAGCCACCCAGGTGCTCTTATCTTTCTGTTTTAAATTGCTTAGTTGATTTTTGTTTTCTGTGAGGGTCTAAGAAGGGAATTTTTACTGAGATACAATTAACATATAACATGGAGATATAATTAACACATAATTATCATATAACATATAACATAAAACATAAACATGTAACAGTTTCAAGTGTACAACATTTGCTATTTGTGCATGTTATAAAATGATCACCCCAGTAAGTCTAGTTAGCACCTGTCACCACACATTACAAATTTTTGTCCTTGTGATGAGAACTTTTAAGATTTACTCTCTCAGCCACTTTCAAATATACAATACAGTACTATGAACTATAGTTCCCATGTTGTACATGGTCTCCCATGACTTATTTTATAACTGAAAGTTTATACCTTTGACCTTTTTCACCCATTTTGCCCATGCTCTTCCCACTGCCTCTGGCAATCACTAGTCTGTTCTCTGTATCTGAGTTCAGGGTTGTGTGTGTGTGTGTGTGTGTGTGTGTGCGTGTGTGTATTTCTAGGTGTGTGTTGTTGGTTTTCTCTTTATTTCATTTGTAAGTGAGATCATATAGGATTTGTCTTTTTCTGTCTGACTTATTTCACTTATCACTTAGCATAGTGTTCTCAAGGTCCATCAGTATTGTCACAAATGGTAAGATCTTTCCTTTTTATGATGAAATAATACTCTAATGTATGTGTGTGTGTGTACATTTCTAGGTGTGTGTTGTTGGTCTTCTTTTTTATTTCACTTATAAGTGAGATCATATAGGATTTATAGTTTTCTGTCTGACTTATTTCACTTAGCATAGTGCTCTCAAGGTCCATCTGTATTGTCACAAATAGTAAGATCTTTCCTTTTTATGGTGAAATAATATTCGTGTGTGTGTGTTTGTGTGTATTCAGTGATGGATGCTTTGGTTCTTTCCATGTCTTTCTACTGCAAATCATGCTGCAATGAACTTGGGTTGCAGGTGTCTTTTCAAGTTAGTGTTTTTGCTTCCTCTGGATAAATACTCAGGTAGAATTGCTGGATCATACGTTAATTCTATTTGAGGAGCCTCCATACTGTTTTCCACAATGGCTGCACAAGCCTGCATTCCCACCAATGGTGCACGAGGGTTTCTCCTTCTCCACAGCCTCACCAACACCTGTTGTTTCTTGTGTTGTGGATTTGAGCCGTTCTGACAGGTGTGAGGTGGTATCTCATTGTGGGTTTGATTTGCATTTCCCTGATGATGCGTGATGAGCACATTTTCATGTACCTATAGGCCATCTGTACGTCTTTGGGAAAATGTAGGGGTTTTAAACTGATGAATAAAACTAGGCAAAACTTCTTTGCTCTGAGCTCCTGAGTTGATGGCATCTGCCTTGAGAAGAGGCACGCTCCACCAAAATCTCTCTCTTAATGTATTACGTGAAATTTCATCAATAGACTTAATCTTGCAGGAATTTTAAAGGCTGGGGTGGATGGGGGGTGGAATTTAAAGGTAGCCTATGAAAATGAAAACTTCCACAAGGAGACGAATACTATGAGTTGTCAATTAAAAAAAAAAACACAAAGCGGCAAAAAAATCCATACAACGCATACAGTTAAATAGAGCAGAAAACACTAAGAAGAGGATTTGAAAGGACAGATGGGCCAGAGGCTAAATGTGGAGTTGTTTCAAATCTGTGGAGGACTGGCCTTTGTGGGTTTTAAAAGAAAAACATTCGGGGCAATGACACTGCCCCCCCCCGCCGCCCAATTTTCACCCTGCCTTCGTGATGCCCAGCTCAGTGTGGTGAAGCGAGCTTCCTTTGAAGTGTGAACTGAGTGAGAGGGCCGGTTCCGTGTAAGAGGAAATTGACTCAGAGTTTTTTCTTCAACTGCCCAAAGAAATTAATGTCCTCAGAGCTTGAGGACACTGCCAGAATTAAAAATAACTTGGTGACGATTTAACAATGAAAAGAAGAAAGTCCGTCACTCATAAACCCTCTTTGGTGGAGACCAGGCTCTGGATATTAAAAGCGATTCAGGGGCAGTGGTTTCAAAATGCAAAATTCACTTTGATTTTGAAAATGAATCCAAGTTCTTGAACTTCATTTCTCGCAAAAGTTATGGGGTTTCCGTCCCACTGAACTGCAAGATACAAGAAGGCAGGTGCATTTCTGCCCTCCTGTCCTCCCTCCTTCCAATCTTTGTTGTATCTACGCTCTTAGCTCAGTGCCTATTGCACAGTTAATTGGTAAGAAACATGAATTAAATGAGTGTCAGATGAAGCTGCTATCATGCTCAGTTGAATTGCCAAACACAGACTGGAGATCGAAGAGATGTACAATTCACAGCCATGCGCCTCAGAGATTTGAAAATTCCAACTAGCTGTGATGACTCATGAACTTCTTAGAGGTGTCATTGAGTGACTTGCCTGAAGGCATGAGCTCAGGGGGTTGGATTTCGGAAGGGCAGGAATAATAGGAGATATAGAAGCAAACCATCCACGAGGAATTTCCTACATTTGCATTTCCACATATAACTTTGGATGGAGTCCCAAGGCTTCAGCGAGGCTGACAATTTGCAAAAAGAATTTCCAATTCCTCTCTGATCTGCAGGCTCACAAATTTCATTTCTCATGGAAATTTTACTATAAAACCTGCTGCTGAGTAAAAGGCAGGAATAATTTCATCTCTTGACTTGGCAGCATGAACTTGGGAATAAAAATAAGGTCACCTTGACAGGCATACATCTGTATTTCTCTGCATGATAGTTTGTACGAATGGCCACAAATTCTTTCCCTCGTTCCACTCCTATACCTAGAATGTAACATTACAAATCCTCTTACCGAGAGGTAGTGTCTGTGTTCTTACCCCTTAAATCTGAGTTGGCCATTTGAATTATTTCAGCTGGTGGGGCGTTAGTAAATATGCCTCAAGCAGAGTCTTGAAAAATGCACGCTGGGCCCGTGTTTTGTGGCTCTGGGGACTCATCATGCTGGTTCTGTGTGAACAAGCCTAGACTAGCTCGCTGGATAAAGAGAGGACACACAGCCCAGCTTTGAGCCAGAAGCAGAGTCATTTAGCTCACTACAGGTGCATATCTTGAGCTCACGGGGGACAAACAGGAGAAACGTCCTGTGGTGCCCAGCCCAAACAGTGAGCCACATAGTTTTTTTTAAGCTACTAAGTTTGGCATGGTTTGCAATTCAGCAATAGATAACTACTCTATCCCGTTAGGGCTTTGTAGGAATTCCAGCCTTCCTTAAATTCTTCCCCAGTTGTCCCGAGGTGGGGGGCGTGGTTCCCAGTGGATAGCGTGGATATTCTGTGACATGTAATAGTCTTGGCTGCCATGTCTGACCCAAATTCCTCTTTGGTTCAAGTTTCTGGGGCTGCTGGTGTCTTCAGTAGATGTCAGGTCTGCTGCTGGTCGCTCAGGAGACAAACAACATCCTTCCTGTCATCTACCAGAGAAGCTCGTGCCATTATGTGCAATCCAACTCCTGTTGGGACCTCTGCTATGAATTTATTAGGAAAAAGTGAGAGAGGAATAATTAGGACAAAACCGGAATAGATGTGATTTGAGAGCCGGAGGGACCTTTAGAGATCATGTATTCCAATTTCTCATTTGGCAAAGGGGGATCCTTGGGCAGAGAGCCTTGTCCCTGGTCCGAGGTCCCCTGGTACATGAGTGCCGCGTCTCCTTGTTCCCTATTTAGGGATTGTTTACATCTCTTTTTAATCCATTTTGCTATTTTGCTGTTCTTCTATCACTTAACGTTTTCCAAAAGACAAGTGTAGGTTTTTGTAAAACGTGTTAAGAGTGATGAATAAAAAGTCTGGGGGTGGGGCACCTGGGTGGCTCAGTCGTTAAGCGTCTGCCTTCGGCTCAGGTCATGATCCCAGGGTCCTGGGATCGAGCCCCGCATCGGGCTCCCTGCTCAGCGGGCAGCCTGCTTCTCCCTCTCCCACTCCCCCTGCTTGTGTTCCCTCTCTCGCTGTGTCTGTCTGTCAAATAAATAAATAAAATCTTAAAAAAAAAAAAGTCTGGGGGTATAGGGAATTACTCCTGGGAAGGAATTTGATGGCAACGGTAGAAAAATGCCCATTTTTACTTTTAAATCTGTATCACTCTACTTACATGGCTGTTTCATCTGAGAAGCACTCTGGAGATGGGGGTATTGGCATAAGCAGGCCCTGCGATGTGTGGAGCTCTAAGCACCTTCTGCCAGCCAAGCAGGCTCGTGTGCAGTTGGCGTGATGCCTTGTGGGTACGTCCACCCCTACCCCTCGGGAGCGGGGGTCTGCTGTAGCCAAGATGCTGATCCCGCACCAGCGCACACTTGTCCTGGATGGGGGATCCCAGAACCACGCCGACACCACCAGGACCTCATGTGGCAGTGAGGCTCAGTGTGGTGGCGAGTCTGGTCAGCCACAGCAGCCACCCGGGAGCCTGGATTGTGGGGTTCTATACCATAGGGTGTATAGGATGCAGGGCACTGAAACTGCTGGGGTGTTCATGTCCTAGGATCAAAGGGCAGAGGGCCCTGCCCAGCGTCCTCAGAACCTGCCGCTCTGCTCTCCTCTTCTGCACAGTCCCGTCCAGGTGACAGGTGGCCCTTTGGAAGCCTTCCCTTTCATTTTTTACCTTCAGGATAATCATTGGAACTGGCTTTCACTTGCAATGCTTGGGGACCTGGAGAAGCGGGGGCTGAAGCCGCTAAGGGTGGAGTACAGATCTGTGTTCTGCGGGGGGCCTGAGCCCACCCAGCACTGGGGCAGGGGGGCTGTCTCTTTGAGGCATCATCAGAAGAGCATGGCTAGGACGCCTGGGTGGCTCAGTTGGTTGAGCGTCTGCCTTCGGCTGGGATTAGGATCCCAGGGTCCTGGGATCGAGTCCCGCATGGGGCTCCCTACTCCGCGGGGAGCCTGCTTCTCCCTCTGCCTCTGCCTCTCTCTGTCTGTCTCTCATGAATAAATAAATAAATAATCTTAAACAAAAAACACGGCCAAACACAAAACAAGAGTGGGGAGAGGCGACCGTATCTCTCAGCTCTGAATAGCAGGAGGCCTCCCTGTGGCTGAGGATAAGAGGAAGAGCTTGGGGAAGACCAGCTCCTGTCTTTATCGGTCACTTTGTGTCCTTGGAAACAGAGATTGGGAGAGACTTCATTGATTCAAACACATGAATTGGTCTTTGGTATATTTTATTTATTTATTTATTTTTTAGATTTTATTTATTTATTTGACAGAGAGAGACACAGCGAGAGAGGGAACACAAGCAGAGGGAGTGGGAGAGGGAGAAGCGGGCTTCCTGCCGAACAGGGAGCCCGATGCAGGGCTCGATCCCAGGACCCTGGGATCATGACCTGAGCCGAAGGCAGACGCTTAACGACTGAGCCACCCAGGCGCCCCTGTCTTTGGTATATTTTAAAAACATTCCCAAGCTTTTCTTTCTGGGCATTTATATATATTTTTAATTTTATTAAATTTTTTATTTTAATTACTTTATTTTGATTTAATTACTTATATTTTAATTTTATAAATTTATAGTTATACTTTAATTACTTCTATATTTTAATTAATTATTTTAATTTACATTAACGAGGTAACATAGCATGTATCAGTGGCTGGTGTATGATATAATGATTCAACAATGCTGTACCTTAGTGCTCATTATGTTAACTATACTCTTTAATGCCCGTCACCTATTTCACCCGTCCCCCCACCCGCCTCTCCTCTGGTAACCGTCAGTCTGGGCATATCCTTTTATTTGTGTTATTGGTTTAATAATGCTGCTTCAAATAAGACAAACCTTCTTCGAGGGAAACGAGGGAAACGATCAGGTCAGTACAGATCCGAGGATACCCTCCCTTGTATAAGTGTAGCCCAGGAAAATCAGGGCAGTCTGGTTATAACATTTCAATTTCAAGCTTCTGATAGGTATTAAAAAGTGATTAAAAGGGATTTAAAAAATAGTGAAAAATACCTTAAGGGTCTCGCCTCAAATTGGAAACCCAAATTGAGAATTACATTGATGCTTTAAGGTAAATTAGAATATGGAACACACGGTCCTACAGAGCAATGACCTTGGTGGTGGATTGAGAATGCAGGGCTGACTCATCCTGTGCTGTTGACATGCGCATTGGTGGAGTTTTGGTTCTTGGCTGGATTTCCTTTCCATGTATCTTCATTTAGGCATTTGCTATGCATTCAGTGCCTATTTTGGGTCATTATTGAGCTAGGGACTAGGAATTTAAAAAGAGAAGAGGACACAGTCCAGACTTCTTCCCCCGTGCCCTGCACCCTGATGAGGACAGATGATGAGCAGGGTACCAGACAGTTGTGCACATTCTCTGAAAACTAAGTAGAAGGAGGGATCGGTTTCCCTGGGGATGGGATTTTATTTTATTTTATTATTTTTTAAAGATTTTATTTGAGAGAGCCAGAGAACATGAGAGAGAGCACAAGAGGGGGGGAGGGGCATACATGGGGGAGGGGCATGAGTGGGGGAAGGGGCAGAGGGAGAGGGAGAAGCAGGCTCCCCACTGAACAAGGAGCCTGATGTGGGGCTGGATCCCAGGACCCTGGGTTCATGACCTGAGCTGAAGGGAGACGCTTAACCGACTGAGCCACCCTGGCGCCCCCATGGGGTTGAGATTTCAGAGAAAAGCAGGTAGTTAAGTTTTCCAGGCTGTAAGAAGCCTGAGATGGATATACCATTTATAGAGAGTTTGGAGACTTAGAGGAATATTTAGAAAGTGGTTTTAAGGGATCAGTGGCAGAAGGCAGGGCACAGAAATACAGAGTCGGGCCATATTGCCAGGGGTTTGGAATTTCAAATCAGGAATGTGGACTTGATACACCAAGACCTGCTACCTCAGAGCACCTGCTGACATCACCTACAGAGGAGGCATTTATCAGAATTCTTAGTGAGAAAAATGTGGCATTTTTTGGTATCAACCTTATGGCTCTACCAGAAATTCACTTGGGAGTGGACTTGACTTTTGTAGCCTAAGTATACTCATACCTTACTACCTCCAGCCTTAACCACAGCCAAACTCCTAACAGCCTGTGTACAAATCTTTGCAGAGACATCTGCTCACTGAGCTTCTGGGTCAAGCCAGGGACACTCTCTATTAAGTGAAGTTTATTTCTACCTCAAAGTTGAGGGGGAGAAGTATTTTTAAGGAATTTTGCATTTCAGACAATTGACCAGAATTTTAAATGTATGCTAATAAAAACTTCAAAACCAGCCCTTCAGAAACGTAACAAGCAGTGAATATCATACAGCTCTTTTAGCCATGAGAAAATACAAAGCAATTACTCTGCTAGTGAGATATAATACGTAATCAGGATCAATTTAAGCTCGTTCTTAATTTAGCAGGACAGCAGAATGGAAATGGCATGGGCTTTGGAGTAGGACAGACTTAGGCTCAAATGCTAGCCCTTCTCCTTTCTGGCTCTATGAATCTTAGCCAGACTGAGGTATTGACTCTGTCCCAATCTCAGCCACCTTAGCCATACAATGGGGTAACAATAGTGAGCATATAAAGTCACTTAGGAACTAGCTGTTCTTGTTTCAT
The DNA here is from genome assembly GCF_964656455.1 of Halichoerus grypus. Classification (NCBI taxonomy): domain Eukaryota; kingdom Metazoa; phylum Chordata; class Mammalia; order Carnivora; family Phocidae; genus Halichoerus; species Halichoerus grypus. The sequence continues at coordinate 142,146,383 of NC_135713.1, read as the reverse complement.
CCAGTCTGTGATGCCTTTAGAACATAGATCACATACCCCATGAAGACCAATGCCATGTTTGATTTTGATTGCCTGGCACATATTAGGCTGTCAGTAAGTAGTCATTACAGGGATGGGGAGAGGAAGGGAGGGAAGGTAGGAGGGAATCTTTTTTTTTTTTTTTAAGATTTTATTTATTTATTTGAGAGAGAGAGAGCGCACACATGAGAGGGGGAGGGCCAGAGGGAGAAGCAGACTCCCCGCTGAGCAGGGAGCCCGATGCGGGACTCGATCCTGGGACTCCAGGATCATGACCTGAGCCGAAGGCAGTCGCTTAACCAACTGAGCCACCCAGGCGCCCGGTAGGAGGGAATCTTAAAGATCATTTATTGAAGCAGTTCCCAGATGTTTCTTGCCACAACTTTAAGGTCTAAGAGGAAAATCAATGAGCAATAGCTATTTAAGAGACACACAGGCATGGGGGTGTGGGGGTGAAGGGGTGGGGATGATGGGAAATGAATATATAACCTAGATGGTCCCAATCCATTCTGTCCTCTGTAATGCATGCCTGCATTTCTAGTAGGCTCACCCCTTGCTCTTCTGAGTTTCAAATGTTGGAATTTACCTATTTTGTGAAGAGAAGACCTGGAAGGGAGGAGCCCCAGTGGATTCACATTCAGTTGCTGCTATTTGGAGGTGGGAAGAGATGGTCTATCAGTCATTGGGAGCATCTTTCCCAAAGACCTGGGTCTGCGGATGTCTGTATGGGAAGGTTTTTATTCAATTTTATTTATTATATTATTCAGTTTCTTTAGTAGACCTGAAACTGTGTAGATTCTCAGTTTCTTTTGTGTAAGTTTTGAGTCTTTCCTGTAATTTGCTCATTTCATCTATTTTGACAAATTTATTCATAAGACATTATTTGTAATATAGTCCCTTATTGTCTGTATGATTCTGTAGGATCCTTAGTGGTGTCTCCTCTTTTGTTTTTAATCAGCCTATCTAGAGGTTTATCTTTTGAAAAAAGTTTCTGATTTTGTTGATTTTTTTCATTATTTATTTCTTTAATTTTTCTTGTATCTTTATTATATTTCATTTCTACTTCTTTTGTGTTTAATTAGTTCTTCCAACTTCTTAAGATAGAAGCTTAGATAATTGATTTCAGACAGTTTTCTCTTTCTTGAATAAGGGTTTGAAGCTGTAAGATTTCCCTCTGAGCACTGCTTTGGTTGAATCTTACAAATTTTGAAATTGGTGTTTTTATTTTCATTCAGTTCAGAATATTTTTAATTTCTCTTATTTCCTTGGTGACTCATTTTTGGAAGTGGGTTTTTAAAAAAATTAATAGACTACTTTTAGAACATTTTTAGGTTTACAGGTAATTGAGCAGATAGTACACAATTCCAGATACCCCTCTCTCCCTTGCTCACTGTTTCCCCTTTATTAACATCTTGTATTAATGTGCTACATTTGTTACAGTTGATGAACTGATATTGATGCATTAATATTAACTAAAGTCCATAGTTTACATTAGGGTTCACTCTTTGTTTTGTGCAGTTCTGTGGGTTTTGACAAATGCATAATGATGTGTACCCACCATGACAGGATCATACAGAAGAGTTTCATGGCCCTAAAAATCCCCTGTGCTCTACCTGCTTACTGCCCTCACCCCATCCAAACCCCTGCAAATCACTGATCTCTGTCTTGCCTCCATAGTTTTGTCTTTTCTGGAATGTTAAAATCATATAGTATGTTGCTTTTTCAGACTGGCTTCTTTCATTTAGTAATAAGCATTAAGATTCCTCCTGGGATGCCTGGGTGGCTCAGTTGGTTAAGTGTCCCAACTCTTGATCTCAGCTCAGGTCTTGATCTCAGGGTCGTGAGTTCAGGCCCTGCATTGGGGTGTGGAGCCTGCTGGAAAAAAAAATATTCCTCATTTTCTCATGACACATTTCTTCTTTTGCTTTATAGTATTGCATTGTATGTACCAGTATGTTTAACCATTCACCTTTCAAAGGATGTCTTGGTTGCTTCCTGGGTCTTTTGGCAATTATGAATAAAGCTGCTATGAACATTTCCTGAGCAGGTTTTTGTATGGATGTAAGTTTTCAGATCGGTTGGGTAGATATCCAGGAGTGTGACTGTTGGATCATATAATAAGACTATGCTTTGTTTTGAAAAAACTGCTAAAGTGGCTGTAGCATTTTACCTTCTTACCAGCAATGAGGATTCTCCTTGCTCTCCATCCTTGTCAGCATTTGGTATTGTCAGTTTTTTATTTTAGTCATTCCAATAGGTAGGTCATGATATCTTGTTGCTGCTTTAATTTGCTGTTCCCTAACGACATGTGATATTAACCTCCTTTTCATGTGCTTATTTGCCATCCGTATATCTTCTTTCCATTCAGATCCCATTTTTTAATTGGATTGTTTGTTTTTCCTAATCATTAAGTTTTAAGAGTGTATGTTTTAGGGGACGCCTGGGTGGCTCAGTCGTTAAGCGTCTGCCTTTGGCTCAGGTCATGATCCCAGGGTCCTGGGATCGAGTCCCACATCGGGTTTCTTGCTCAGTGAGGAGCCTGCTTCTCTCTCTCCCTCTGCTGCTCCTCCCGCTTGTGCTCTCTCTCTCTCTCTCTCTCTGACAAATAAATAAATAAAAATCTTTAAAAGAGTGTATGTTTTAGATACAGGTCTTTTATCAGATATGTATTTTTCAAATATTTTCTCCTTGTCAATGCCTTGTCTTTTCATTCTGTTAACAGTGTCATTCATAGAGTAGAAATTATAACTTCAGTGATATCCTACTTAACATTTTTTCCTATCATGCATCAAACTTGTGATGTTTGTCTAAAAAGTCACCAAACCCAAGCTCACCTAGATTTTCTCTTATGTTAGCTTTTAGGAATATTATAATTTTGTATTTCACATATAGGTTTATGATCCATTTTTGCATTCATTTTTATGAAAGGTATAAAGTCTATGTGTAGATTAATTATTTTTGTGTGTGGATATCCAACTCTTCTAGCACCATTTGTTAACGACTATTCTTTCTCTATTGAATTGCCTTTGTTCCTTTGTCAACAGTTAGTTGACTTTGAATCTATTTCTGGGCTTTCTGTCTCTTATTCCATTGATAAACCTGTCTATTCTTTAGCCAGGACCATGCTGTCTTGATTATGGTAGCTTTATATTAAGCCTTGAAGTTGGGGGGCGCTTGGGAGGCTCAGTTGGTTGGGCATCTGCCTTTGGCTTGGGTCATGATCCTGGGGTCCTGGAATCGAGCCCCACATCTCGGGCTCCCTGCTGAGCAGGGAGCCTGCTTCTCCCTCTGCCTCTCCCTCTTGCTTGTGCTCGCTCTCTCTCAAATAAATAAATAAATAAAATTTAAAAAAAAGACCTTGAATTTGGGTTATGTCTCCTCTCCAACTTTGTTCTTTTTCTACAGTATTGTGTTGGCTAATCTGGGTTTCTGCCTTTCCATGGAGACTTTAGAATCATGTTGTTGATTTTCACAAAATAGATTGTTGAGATTTTGATTGGAATTGTGTTTATAGGTCAAGTGGGGAAGAACTGACGTCTTAACAGTATTGATTTTTCTAATCCACACACACAGAATATCTCTCTATTTATTTAGATCTTCATTAATTGCTTTATTCAGAGTTTGGTAATTTTCTTCCTAGAGATCATGGACATATCTTATGAAACTTAAGTATTTCATTTTTGGCTGCTGTTGTAAATGGGATTGTTTTTAATTGCACATTCCACTTGTTCATCGCTGGTGTACAGGAATGCAATTGACTTTTGTGTACTAACCCTGTCTCCTGAAATTTTACTAGAATCTCAGATTAAAAAAAAAAAAAAGAGTTTTAGTTAAATTCTGTCATGTAGGAGAACATACTCTGTAAAATTTCAATCCTTTTAAATTTATTGAGACATATTTTATAACCCAGCATATGATCAAACTTGGTGTTTCAAGTGCACTTGAAAATAATTTTATTTCACATTTCTTGAGGAGAGGATTCTGTAAATGTCACTTAAGTCAGTTGGCTGGTAGTGTTATTTGCTTAAGTCCTCTTTATTGTACTGATTTTTATCTTTTATCCCATCAATTGCTGAAAAAAGGATTATGGAAACCTGTAACAATAATTATTGAGAATTAGCTTGTGCTTACTGGGACATATTGTGGGTTAAACCACTGTCTTAGATAATAGAGTAATAGAAGAATTTAAGTTCAAGAATCTTCTAGAATTTTTCAGTTCTCCTTTGATATATTTTAAATATAAATCAGGGATTTGAGTATGTTATTTGGTTAAAATGTTCCTTGATATCTTTGTGGTCTTAATGGTTTTGTGTGTGTGTGTGTGTGTGTGTGTGTGTGTGCTCGTGTGTGTATGTGAGGTTGCAGGTTGAATGAATATTTATTCTCATGTTTGTATCTCAGGAAAAAGTAAAGGACTTGAGTCAGTAGATATCCCTTAATTAAATGGGAAAAGCTGAATTTTAGAATGTGAATTATCCTGTGATGTCACTCCTCATATCTTTTCACATATTTAGAGGAAAGGCAATTCCATAGATTTTTAATGGTCAAAATTAAATAAATGGTCTGTCTTGTGATGCTATATAAGTCATTGGGTAAGGATATGGGAAAATCTTGATAGTTTCACAGTGGTCAAGAAGCCTTAAATGTGAGGGGAAAAAATCAGGATCTTTGATTCTTAAGAGAATGCAGTTCTCTTAAGAGTTTCTTCTATGGCACACTCATCTATCACAGCAGTGAACTAAAATTTCCAGAAAAAGAAAGTGCGTCAGTATCTTTATAACCTAAGGAGAACTAGTGTTGTTGCTCTGCAGAAAACAGATGTGGACCATTACCTCAAATTGGAAGGCTGGATAAAATCTTCACAAGTTTATGTGTCCTATAGGAAAGATTGCTTCAGCAACCATTCCTGCATATTTGTGCCTCTTGCTAAATTTCCTCTGTGAATAAAGGCTTCAGACTCCCAAGTCTCAAGATGTACTGAGAACCAGAAGCCCCATCTCCAGAGCTGGGCACTGTGAAAAAAATCTAAAAACTGTCTTCAAAAAATTCTTTGTCTTTATACATACTTGGTGTATCTCTACAGTTTTTGAATGTAGGTTAAACTACATATAAATTGAACAAGGAACATTTGAATAGAGTTCTGTGGTTTGCAAAGTATTTTTTTTTACATTATTTTAATTCTTCTATTACCATCCTGAGAAAGATGCTGTAGAGATCTGTGATACTTATAGGTTTCTCTCCTTAGCACATTTTCCTCTTTGCCTTACTCTGAGACCGATGTCAGCCTTCCAGTTTTCCTTTGGGAAATCTCTGCCCTGCTCACAGTTCTAGTAAGATCTGTGACTCTCAGTCCCCTGGGTACAGAGTCTGGTCGATCAGAATAACCACTACCATTGCCTGTTCAAAGGAACTGGTTAGGAGATTGCATGTGATTCTCACAGGCCCTGTAAGTGCTCTCCCTGGCAATTTCCTGCTGAAATTGATACAGAGAGAATAACCTCTTGCCTTTAAGATTGTCTTGCCAGATGAATATAAATTTGGAGCTGCTTTGAAAATCCAAGATGCCTAGAGTGGGTTAGGTAGAATGAGGTGAACGTGTTGAGGCGAGCATAGATGGAACAAAAAGGTAGGAATTACTCAACAGGTTGCACCCTGGGATCCAGCCATATTTGAGCTGTGTTTCATGAGCTGATAAATTCCTTTTCCCTTAACATGGTTTAAGGCGGGGGTCTTAGTCCATTCAGTCGGCTGTAACAAAGTGTCTCATAGGCTGGATGGCTACTGAACAACAGAAAATTATTTCTCACAGTGCTGGAGGCTGGAAGCTGGAGATCAGGATGTCACAGTGGTCAGTTTCTGGAGACAAGGCTCCTTTGGGCTGTGGACTGCTGACTTCTCTTTGTACCTGCCCATGGCTTTGAGCAGAGAGAGCGCCAGTGACATTGGTATGGGCAGTAATCCCATCCCTGAAGACTCCACCCTCACGACCCCAATGAATCCTAAATGATCTCCCAAAGGCCCCACCTCCTAGCACCATCCTGTTGCGGAGTAGGGTTTCAATGTATGAGTTTTGGGGGTAGAAACATGCAGTCTGTAACAAGGGAAATTTTTTTTTTCCACTGGGAACCTAAAGAGTTTTCCCCATTACCTAGATATTTTTGTTTCTTTTCACAGATGAAAAACTGAGCTTCTGTGAGGTTAAGTAACCAATCTCTATCTATATATAGTGGGGGAGGCTTGAAGAAAGCCTGTTCTTACACCTAACCATTCTGTCTCAGATACCAGGCTGCTCAAGAAGAAACATCTGGGGTGTTATTTTGGGTTGTTTTTGTTGTTGTTTTTTTTTCTTTTTCTGGCTGACCTAGACCTGAGTATATCAGCTCTTCTGCTCACACCCTAGCAGGTGGATGGCAGACACGTGGCTCCCTGGCTCTGTTGGGACACCACCTGTCCTGTTTCCTTGACACCTGATTCCCAGGCTCCACATCTTTCTCTCAGAATAGATTATCCATTAAATCACATCCACCAGGCCTGTGTCATTTGAAATCTGATTCTGGAGTTGCTTGGGATGGACCCACGCTGACCATTTTATCTTAAAAGGGGTCTCCAGGATTTCAGAGTCGTTCAGAAGACACCCTTAGTGGGCAGGTGAAGGAGGAAGAAAGGGTTCTCCCTATTTGTTTCAACATGTGTTGGCTGGTCCCCCATCCCTAGATGGTCCCTGCCATCCTGAGAACCCAAATGGCAGTGAAATGGACTTAGAATTGAAGAAGGAATACTTCCACATGTGGTGAACAATGAGAAAACAAAAGGGACAAGTAATGTGATTCTTTTTTTTTTTTTTTAAGATTTTATTTGTAAGTAATCTTTATAGCCAGTCCCGGGGCTCGAACTCATGACCCTGCAATCAAGGGTCATATGCTCTACCGACTGAGCCAGCCAGGCACCTCAAGTAATCTGCTTCTTAAAGGTTAAAGACACTAACACTCGAAGTGTAGCTTTGCTGAAGAAAGGAGCTGCTCCATATGTGAATTTTAAAGAAACACATTAAGCCCCCCAAACTTCATAAAAACCTATTTTGATCATTATAAGGCAGAAATCTTTCTAAGATCTATTGCCCATACTCCTGCTTTGCTGATTCAGAACTCTCCTGAAGTATACTATTTCCTTAGAGACTCATTGTTGATGGTTTGTAGATGTTAAAAAAGCATACTCTGCTCTTTTAGATATTAATTTTTCTGTATGTTTTAATTTTTTATTTATTTTTAAAGATTTTGTTTATTTATTTGATAGAGAGCACAAGCAGGGGGAGAAGCACACTCCCCACTGAGCAGGGAGCCTGATGTGGGGCTCGATCCCGGGACCTTGGGATCATGACTTGAATGGAAGGCAGATGCTTAACAGACTGAGCCACCCAGGCGTCCCTCCTGTATGTTTTAAATGCTAGTTTTTTCCCCACCAACTGCTCCTTCTTACGGCTATTAGAATGTTCTTTGCTTTGAATCTTCTTTCTTATTTTATACATAGTCTGCACGAGACTTGCCTCCAGCCCCCTCTTAGGGAGAAGGGGTGAAGCTTTTGCGGCAGCTTTTTGTAACGATTTACCTCTGTTATCACACAAAGCCTCACTGGCCCCAGGGAGAGAGGGGGATTAAATGTGGCCAAAGCCCGACTCAAACAGGCATTATGCTGACCCCTTGTCTGGTTTCCGGCTTCTCTCATTTAAACCTCACAACAAGGCTTAGGACAAGAGTTGCCAAATCCTTCATACATATTTTGCGCTGTGCACCTCCTGGGGTTGGGGGGGGTAGGTAACTTGGAGGTAAAACAGAGCATAAACTTTGACCTCGGTGCCCTGGATCCTGGGGCAGATTTGGGAACACGAAGGAAAAAAAGACTCTGTTCTGAAAGGTTCTATGTGACAAGTTCTACTTCCCAGGGTCCCAAAGCAAGCAGCAGAACTGAGATTCAGTTCAGATTATTCCGGAGGCTCTTCACCATCATCTGTGTGGTTGTAAATTCCTCACCAACATTTTCTACCCTGTGTGTCTGCTTAGTTGGCTTTCTCTGGGCCTTCGTCTGACTAATGCCTTCTAGCTCTTCTCCCCTGGGGTGGAATTCTTCTCCCCATATAATCCACTCACCTGTAGGTAAATCTTTCTGTGTCCCCAGTATTGCCTGTCTGACTTCCAAATTGGGCCCCGTGTATGCCCCTGCTGTATCTTTTCAGCATAGTCCCTAAGCTAGTTCAGTTGTTCAGATCATTCACATTTCTGCAAGTCTGTATTTTATCAAGCACCTCACCACTACATAAACATTTTTTCTTTTTTTTTTAGAGAGAAGTGGGGAGGGGCAGAGGGAGAAGGAGAGAGAATCCCCCAAGTAGGCTCAACACGGAGCCTGACGTGGGGCTTGATCCCGCAACCCTGAGATGGTGACCTGAGCTGAACCCAAGAATCAGACGCTTAACCGACTGAGCTGCCCGGGTGCCCCTACCAATACATATATTTAAAGACGGGCTGTGTTCCATATCTGGCTTATAGGAGCACGCATATGGATTTGCAGACACCTTGCCATCACTCGATTGCCCCCTGGAACCATAGGCTGAGAGTACAGCCTTGGAGCAGCGTAATTTAATGGCACAGTGTCAGGCTCAACAGTCGAGCAGACATAGGTTAAAAACCCTGACTCTGCAGCTCCGTGGGCCCCAGGATCCCGGCCATGGATCTCAGCCACCCCCTGCAACAAGACTACCTTTCTCTAAGGCTCGTTGCCACATTTCGGTGAGATCAGGCATTGAATGCGCTCAACACGTAGCATCAAGGCAGAGACCTCTTCCTGTGTGGCTGTCCAAGCTTGGAGGTTTAAAGGATATAGAACGGAGAACTGTGTACCAACTTTGGCCACGGGGCACTGGATGCCGGGCTGATTTGGTAACACAATCTGGAATTAAAAGTTGTATTACATAGGGGCGCCTGGGTGGCTCAGACAGTTAAGAGTCTGCCTTTGGCTCAGGTCATGATCCCAGGGTCCTGGGATCGAGTCCCGCATCGGGCTCCCTGTTCAGCGGGGAGTCTGCTTCCCCCTGTCCCTCAGCCTCTCCACCTGCTTGTGCTCTCTCTGTCTCTCTGTCTCTCTGTCTCTCTCTCTCAAATGAATAAATAAAACCTAAAAAAAAAACTAAACTCTTAAAAAAAGTTGTATTACATAATAAAAGCAAAAACAAGGACTTGCTTTGTCTAAATGGTAGAGAGACTTGTAACTGAGTTGTATGATGGTAGCACCTAGGTCCCAGAGGCCCCACCTAGGGTATCATTCCTCCCACCTCTCCACACGAGGCTATCCTGGACTGGCGGACCTTTCTCATCTCCTTCAGGTGTGGGCAGGTGTGCTGTGGCCTCTGGACGGTCCCTCTCGCCCTTGTGGTACTGCCAAGCTCTGCACCCCCCTCCCCACCACATATGCTGTCCTTTCACTCCCTCCACATCCCCACCCGGCCCCCGGTGCTGAGGGCTCAGGCTTCTATCAAAAAGCCAGGAAGCCCCAGCAGCCTCTCTCTGGGACTCCCTACCATCCTATACCAGGAATGGGGAGCAGATGATGTGCCATGTGCTTGATAGGGAATGGGGACGTGGACATGGCAGGGAGCGAAAAACTCCCCCTGACTCAGTAGATATAGAACTGTTGTGGAGCCTTTTCATTGGACTCAAGGTTTACATGTTCTGCAGGTGGTAGTTCTAGTGGCAAGTGGTGTGGAGGATCCAGAGCCCCCACGGGTTTCATTCTTCCTCAGCCGGAAGTCCCTGAAACTCTGCCAGAGAAACTCTAGGGATCCACCAAGCAGATTGAAAACCACAGACAGAGAGGAAAAAAAGGCTCAGAGAGAATATTCATGTTTACTGGGTGGCCCGAAATCCTAGCAGCTGAACGAAGCATATTTTCTATACCCTACCTATCCCATTTAATCCTTCCATGACCCTCATGCAGGCTCTGCTCTTACCTACATTCTATGGAGGATGAAACTGACGGACAGAGACCCTGTAACTGGCTCAGGGTGACCCAGCTAGTGAGTGGGGGAGCTTTGAACTCAGGTCTGTCGGACTCTCCGCTTTGGCAATTACATCTCTTGCTGTGAAGGGACCCTGAATATATAAAGCCTGAAGGGCAGACCTAGTCTAATGGCTAGACTTGACAACAGATTCTTTTGGAAATAAACCTTTAAGATAATTCCTCCATCCCAGGTGACATTATAAATTAAACATTAATCTTAAGTTACTTTTCCCATGGTGGGAAGTGGCTGTGGTTGGGAAGGTGGCTCCTATAGGGTCCGGTCAATTTTAGTCTGTTCAGATTATCAGTCGACCTGAAAATGAGTCACAGCATTTAAAAGGGCAGTGAAAGCAAAGAGCAAACCCATTTGCATTGCTGGGAAACTCACGGTGTCCTGTGTTTGGTGAGTTACAAGTGTCCTCTGTGTATGTTGAACACTCATTCATGCTTCGTGGATAGAGCAAAGTTCTCTATTCATTTAAAGTATTAGAGTACAGACTCCTTAATTAGAATTTCTGTTCTGCCTTATGCTCGGAGACTGGCCACTCGGGGCTCCCAGATTCACCAAGTGAGTCGTCTTTGTTAAGCACCTCATCCTTCTCCCTTTTGGTTCTCCTCTCCATTTTCTGCTGATGGGTCTCCAGTGCCCTAGATTTCTTACAACGCCCTCTATTTGTTTCTTTTTGGTGCCGTAAGAAATGACCCTACACCTAGTCGCTTAAAACAACATGAATTTATTATCTTACAGTCTGGAGTTCTGATATCCAAATAGGGATACAGGCAAACGAGGCAGGGCTGGTTCCTTCTGGATGCTCTAGGTGGGGAATCTGCTTCTTTGCCTTTGCCAGCTTCTAGGAGCTGTCTTTGCTCTTTGGCTCTTCACCTTTTCTCCCTCTGCTTCCATACTTGGCTGCCTCTGTTTGACCATCTTTTAAGGACCCTTGTGATTACATTGGGCTCACCTGGATCATCTCTCCATCTCAAGGTCCTTAGTCACCTGTTCAAAGTTTTTGTTTTTTTTTAAACCATGTAAGGTAACATTCACAGATTCCAGAGAAAGGGGAATGTCCATGTGGTTTTTTTCTTTTTTCTTCTGAAGTGTTTCTCAAAGAAAAGAAAGGTTCTGTGATTCCATGAACGTGACATGAAACTTGGAGCAAAGACATTGGACTCCAGTCTTGAACCCGACATGACCCTCATTGTCAGACCGTGAACAAAGTGTGTGAGTTCTCAGGGTTGTATAATTGGGGCTTTGGATTAATTCACTAATACCTTTCCTGCTAGAAGATTGCTTAACTTGACAAATTTATTTATATTAAAATATAAATGACTTGAAACAGTTTTACTGTAGGTTAGATTTTCCTCCAAAGGGTTGACTTTATTCTGAAAATAATAGTTAATCAAATTTGATGTGAGAAGTATTTTCTTTAGGCAAAGAAACATGCTCAGAACTGTTGGAATGATACCACGTCAGCAACCAAGTTCTTTCTTCAAGATTAAGGCCTGTTCAACTTGGGGCCGGTCTACGTGACTATATAGGCCGAGGCTTCTCAAAGCATGGTACACTGTTCCCCTATAGTTCCTTTTTTTTTTTTTTTTTAAAGATTTTATTTATTTATTTGACAGAGAGAGAGTACAAGTAGGCAGGCAGAGGGAGAGGGAGAAGCAGACACCTCGCTGAGCAAGGAGCCCAATACGGGACTCCATCCCAGGACCCTGGGATCATGACCTGAGCTGAAGGCAGACTCTTAACTGATGGAGCCACCCAGGCGCCCCCCTTCTGCAGTTCTATCACCTGGGACACTCGTGTAAAATGGACATTTCTGAGCCCCAGCCCAAGCTTATTATAAGGGCTTATAATCGGCATAGAACAAGCGGCCCAAGGTGAATCATTTGAACAATAAAGACTGAGAACCCCTAAAATAATTACTGGTTGTAGGTTATGGGAGACAGACTGAAAAAGGTTATGGTTCTCCCCTTTCCCAGCTCATGTCCATTTTGCAGATAAGAAAACTGAGGCATGGTGGGGGGAATGTCTTGCCAAGTCCCAATAACTACTTGGTGCAGAGTCAAGATAGCAAGGGGAGTCTCCTGACTTCCTGTTTAGAGCTCATTGACAGTTGGTCTATGTAAGTTTTTCTTCTGGGAAAGAACAGCATCTTTTTTTTTTTTTTTTTTTTGCCCAGATTCCTTTTCTTTCAACATAATAGCCCCTGCTTCTCAAGAGCTACCTAGTCAAAAAGATGGTCTGTAGAATGACTGAATATAGTATTTTCTCTAATTGAGTTCCATTATTGATGGTAGAAAGGTCATCACCCAAAAAAGGTTGCTCTTAAATAACCTTTTAAAGAAATAATTTGACTTATAACACATTAAAAATAATATTTAATAAAGTCATTAAAAATATGCGTGCTTTAAAATGGAAAATACAGCTTGAAATGTGCTCCTTTGATATTCATGGCACAGGACTAGGAGATGCCCTATGTACTCCCAAATTACCATCTATCATTTTATCTTTATTCCCAACTTAAACATCCCTATAAATCTCAATCTTAGAGATTCATATGAGATAATTGAAATGAAATTAACTACCTATGAACAGTGAATAAAAGTAGGAAAGACAGGAATGAGGTATCTCTGAGAGTGATTTTAATGTAGATTTGGCTTTTGAGCCATGTTAATGTTTTACATCTTCCAAAAGGAAAAATGAATTGCAGAGAATGGGGAAAATCCCTAAAATCAGGGGACTTGAAATGCACATCAAATCTGTAACCACAAGGAAGAAATAAAGTAGTCCAAATCACTTTTATGTGGGACTCTCTGATTTTATCCCTTTAGTGAGGTATATTCTCTCTCTCTCTTTTTTCACGATTTTATTTATTAGAGAGAGAGAGAGAACCAGTTGGGGGGGAGCAGCAGAGGGAAAGGAAGAAGCAGACTCCCCAATGAGCAAGGAGCCAACGCGGAGCTCCATCCCAGGACCCTGTGTTCATGACCTGAACCTAAGACAGATGCTTCACTGACTGAGCCACGCACGCGCCCCTAGTGGAATATATTCTAAGAGCAAAAGGAATTCCAAAGAAAGATTAATTTGGTAAGCTTGTTGGAAGTAGTATGGGTGTAGTATTGCTGAATTTTGTGTCTTAGAGGATTAATCAAAGAAGTGCATATACTGTTCTCGGAAGCTGGTATTCTCATTGTGGAGGAGGGAAAATTAATATAGGGAATGAAAAAAGGAGAGGGGAAATTCCTGCCCTGGATGTGTCCGTATGAATACATTGCATATGTAGGTATATATGTATATTGTGTGTGTGTATGTGTGTGTGTGTGTGTGTGTGCGCCACGCACCTAAAAGGTCTAGATGCAATGAGTCCCCAGTGTCCGAGTGTCAATGGGATACCTAGAGCCCAGGCCATGGTTTCTTTCTTTTTTTTTTTTTTTTCATTTTAATAATATATTTTATCTGACCCAATGCATCCAAAATACTATCACTGCAATATGTAATCAATATAGAACTTATCAATGAGATATTTTGCATTTTTTTTCAAACTAAGTCTTTAAAATCTGGTATGTGTTTTACACTTCAAGCATCTCTTAGTTGGGACTGACTACATTGCAAGTGTTCGAAAGCCGCACGTGGCTGGCGGCTGTCCTCCTGGACAACAGAGGGGTAATCGGACGCAAAAATGATCTTTCAACGATGCAAAACAGACCTTTCCATTCTCTCTCTCTCTTTTTTTAAAAAAATTTTTATTGTTATGTTAATCACCATACATTACATCATTAGTTTTTGATGTAGTGTTCCACGATTCATTGTTTGTGCATAACACCCAGTGCTCCATGCAGAACGTGCCCTCTTTAATTCCCATCACCAGGCTAACCCATCCCCCCAACCCTCTCCCCTCTAGAACCCTCAGTTTGTTTTTCAGAGTCCATCGTCTCTCATGGTTCGTCTCCCCCTCCGATTCCCCCCCTTCATTCTTCCCCTCCTGCTATCTTTTTTTTTTTCTTAACATATATTGCATTATTTGTTTCAGAGGTACAGATCTGTGATTCAACAGTCTTGCACAATTCACAGCGCTCACCATAGCACATACCCTCCCCAGTGTCTATCACCCAGCCACCCCATCCCTCCCACACCACCCCCCACTCCAGCAACTCTCAGTTAGTTTCCTGAGATTAAGAATTCCTCATATCAGTGAGGTCATATGATACATGTTGTTCTCTCACTGACTTATTTCGCTCAGCATAACACCCTCCAGTTCCATCCACATCGTTGCAAATGGCAAGATCTCATTCCTTTTGATGCCTGCATAATATTCTGCTATATATATATACCACATCTTCTTTTTCCATTCATCTGTTCATGGACATCTTGGCTCTTTCCACAGTTTGGCTATTGTGGACATTGCTGCTATAAACATCGGGGTGCACATACCCCTTTGGATCCCTACATTTGTATCTTTGGGGTAAATACCCAGTAGTGCAATTGCTGGGTCGTATGGTAGCTCTATTTTCAACTTTTTGAGGAACCTCCATACTGTTTTCTAGAGTGGTTGCACCAGCTTGCATTCCCACCAACAGTGTAGGAGGGTTCCCCTTTCTCCGTATCCCCGCCAACATCTGTCGTTTCCTGACTTGTTAATTTTAGCCATTCTGACTGGTGTGAGGTGGTATCTCATTGAGGTTTTGATTTGGATTTCCCTGATGCCAAGCGATGTTGAGCACTTTTTCATGTGTCTGTTGGCCATTTGGATGTCTTCTTTGGAAAAATGTCTGTTCATGTCTTCTGCCCATTTCTTGATTGGATTCTTTGTTCTTTGGGTGTTGAGTTTGATAAGTTCTTTATAGATTTTGGATACTAGCCCTTTATCTGATATGTCATTTGCAAATATCTTCTCCCATTCTGTTGGTTGTCTTTTGGTTTTGTTGACTGTTTCTTTTGCTGTGCAAAAGCTTTTTATCTTGATGAAGTCCCAATAGTTCATTTTTGCCCTTGCTTCCCTTGCCTTTGGCAATGTTTCTAGGAAGAAGTTGCTGCAGCTGAGGTCGAAGAGGTTGCTGCCTGTGTTCTGCTTTAGGATTTTGATGGACTCCTGTCTCACATTTAGGTCTTTCAACCATTTGGAGTCTATTTTTGTGTGTGGTGTAAGGAAAAGGTCCAGTTTCATTCTTCTGCATGTGGCTGTCCAATTTTCCCAACATCATTGGTTGAAGAGACTGTCTTTTTTCCATTGGACATTCTTTCCTGCTTTGTCAAAGATTAGTTGACCATAGAGTGGAGGGTCCATTTCTGGGCTCTCTATTCTGTTCCATTGATCTATGTGTCTGTTTTTCTGCCAGTACCATACTGTCTTGATGATTACAGCTTTGTAATAGAGCTATAAGTCCGGAATTGTGATGCCACCAGCTTTGCTTTTCTTTTTCAACATTCTTGTGGCTATTCTGGGTCTTTTCTGGTTCCATACAAATTTTAGGATGATTTGTTCCATTTCTTTGAAAAAAGTGGGTGGTATTTTGGTGGGGATTGCATTGAATGTGTAGATTGGTCTCGGTAGCATTGACATCTTCATAATATTTGTTCTTCCAATCCATGAGCATGGAACGTTTTTCTATTTCTTTGTGTTTTCCTCAATTTCTTTCATGAGTATTTTATAGTTTTCTGAGTACAGATCCTTTGCCTCTTTGGTTAGATTTATTCCTAGGTATCTTATGGTTTTGGGTGCAATTGTAAATGGGATCGACTCCTTAATTTCTCTTTCTTCTGTCTTGTTGTTGGTGTATAGGAATGCCACTGATTTCTGTGCATTGATTTTATATCCTGCCACTTTACTGAATTCCTGTATGAGTTCTAGCAGTTTTGGGGCGGAGTCTTTTGGGTTTTCCACGTAAAGTATCATATTGTCTGCAAAGAGTGAGAGTTTGACTTCTTCTTTGCCGATTTGGATGCCTTTTATTTCTTTTTGTTGTCTGATTGCTGTGGCTAGGACTTCTAATACTACGTTGAATAGCAGTGGTGATAGTGGACATCCCTGCCGTGTTCCTGACCTTAGGGGAAAAGCTTTCAGTTTTTCCCCATTGAGAATGATATTCGCTGTGGGTTTTTCATAGATGGCTTTTATGATATCGAGGTATGTACCCTCTATCCCTATACTCTGAAGAGTTTTGATCAAGAAAGGATGCTGTACTTTGTCAAATGCTTTTTCTGCATCTATTGAGAGGATCATATGGTTCTTGTTCTTTCTTTTGTTAATGTATTGTATCACAATGTTGATTTGCAGATGTTGAACCAACCTTGCAGCCCAGGGATAAATCCCACTTGGTCGTGGTGAATAATCCTTTTAATGTACTGTTGGATCCTATTGGCTAGTATTTTGGTGAGAATTTTTGCATCCATGTTCATCAGGGATATTAGTCTGTAATTCTCCTTTTTGATGGGGTCTTTGTCTGGTTTGGGGATCAAGGTAATGGTGGCCTCATAAAACAAGTTTGGAAGTTTTCCTTCCATTGCTATTTTTTGGAACAGTTTCAGAAGAATAGGTATTAATTCTTCTTTAAATGTTTGGTAGAATTCCCCTGGGAAGCCATCTGGCCCTGGGCTCTTGTTTGTTGGGAGATTTTTGATGATTGCTTCAATTTCCTTAGTGGTTATAGGTCTGTTCAGGTTTTCTATTTCTTCCTGGTTCAGTTTTGGTAGTTGATACATCTCTAGGAATGCATCCATTTCTTCCAGGTTATCTAATTTGCTGGCATAGAGTTGCTCATAATATGTTCTTATAATTATTTGTATTTCTTTGGTGTTAGTTGTGATCTCTCCTCTTTCATTGATGATTTTGTTGATTTGGGTCCTTTCTCTTTTCTTTTTGATAAGTCTGGCCAGGGGTTTATCAATCTTGTTAATTCTTTCAAAGAACCAGCTCCTAGTTTTGTTGATCTGTTCTACTGTTCTTTTAGTTTCTATTTCATTGATTTCTGCTCTGATCTTTATTATTTCTCCTCTCCTGCTGCGTTTAGGCTTTATTTGCTGTTCTTTCTCCAGCTCCTTTAGGTGTAGAGTTAGGTTGTGTACTTGAGACTTTTCTTGTTTCTTGAGAAAGGCTTGTATTGCTATATACTTTCCTCTTAGGACTGCCTTTGCTGCATGCCAAAGATTTTGAACAGTTGTGTTTTCATTTTCATTGGTGTCCATGAATTTTTTTAATTCTTCTTTAATTTCCTGGTTGACCCATTCATTCTTTAGTAGGATGCTCTTTAGCCTCCATGTATTTGAGTTCTTTCCGACTTTCCTCTTGTGATTGAGTTCTAGTTTCAAAGCATTGTGGTCTGAAAATATGCAGGGGATGATCCCAATCTTCTGGTACCAGTTGAGACCTGATTTGTGACCTAGGATGTGATCTATTCTGGAGAATGTTCCATGGGCACTAGAGAAGAATGTGTATTCTGTTGCTTTGGGATGGAATGTTCTGAATATGTCTGTGAAGTCCATTTGGTCCAGTGTGTCATTTAAAGTCTTTATTTCCTTGTTGATCTTTTGCTTAGATGCTCTGTCCATTTCAGTGAGGGGGGTGTTAAAGTCCCCCACTATTTTGTATTGTTGTCGATGTGTTTCTTTGCTTTTGTTATTAATTGCCTTATATAATTGGCTGCTCCCATGTTAGGGGCATAGATATTTACAATTGTGAGATCTTCTTGTTGGATAGACCCTTTAAGTAGGATAGAGTGTCCTTCCTCATCTCTTATTACAGTCTTTGGTTTAAAATCTAATTTGTCTGATATAAGGATTGCCACCCCAGCTTTCTTTTGGTGTCCATTAGCATGGTAAATGGTTTTCCACCCCCTCACTTTCAATCTGGGGGTGTCTTTGGGTCTAAAATGAGTCTCTTGCAGACAGCATATCGATGGGTCTTGTTTTTTTATCCAATCTCATACCCTGTGTCTTTTGATTGGGGCATTTAACCCATTTACATTCAGGGTCACTATTGAAAGATAGGAATTTGGTGCCATTGTATTGCCTGTAAGGTGACTGTTACTGTATATTGTCTGTGTTCCTTTCTGGTCTATGTTGCTTTTAGGCTCTCTCTTTGCTTAGAGGACCCCTTTCAAGATTTCTTGTAGGGCTGGTTTTGTGTTTGCAAATTCCTTTAGTTTTTGTTTGTCCTGGAAGCTTTTTATCTCTCCTTCTATTTTCAATGACAGCCTAGCTGGATATAGTATTCTTGGCTGCATATTTTTCTCATTATTTGCTCTGAATATATCATGCCAGTCCTTTCTGGCCTGCCAGGTCTCTGTGGATAGGTCTGTTGCCAATCTAATGTTTCTACCATTGTAGGTTACAGATCTCTTCTCCCGAGCTGCTTTCAGGATTTTCTCTTTGTCTCTGAGACTCGTAAGTTTTACTATTAGATGTCGGGGTGTTGACCTATTTTTATTGATTTTGAGAGGGGTTCTCTATGCCTCCTGGATTTTGATGCCTGTTTCCTTCCCCAAATTAGGGAAGTTCTCTGCTATAATTTTCTCCAATATACCTTCTGCCCCTCTCTCTCTTTCTTCTTCTTCTGGGATCCCAATTATTCTAATGTTGTTTTGTCTTATGGTATCGCTTATCTCTCAAATTCTGCCCTCGTGATCCAGTAGTTGTTTATCTCTCTTTTTCTCAGCTTCTTTATTTTCCATCATTTGGTCTTCTATATCACTGATTCTCTCTTTTCAGGCCATGGTTTCTAAATAGAAGAGACTAGGGCTTCTTACAGAAATTAGAGATTCTGAGTCAGGGGAAGGTATAAACTAGGCTTAAGGTGCTGTGCTCTACCAAGCAGTAAGAAGATGGAGATGTCCACAGGTTCAGGAAAGGACCCCCACTGGCCAAATTTGGACAATTTGAATATTGAAAGAATAGTGACAATAACACATTAAACATTTAATAAAAAAAAGAATCTATAAGGCCACAGTGATACAAGATTTTATGTATTTACATAATTTTAATATATCCATCTTATAGATCTTTTAAAAAATATTTGTATAATTTTCACATATATAAGCATATGTATTTACTTCTATTAAATGCTTCAATAAATACATTTCACTATTACTATTACTGTAACTGTTATTTCATATGATTGTATAAAACCGATTATGCCTATAAATTCTGAGCGAATATTTTTTTCTTTTTTTATTGAGGTGTAATTAACCTTGTGTTATATTAGTTTCATGTATACAATATAATTCAACAATTCTACACATTACCCAGTGCTCATCACAATAAGTGTACTCTTTTTTTAAAAAAAGATTTTATTTATTTGAGAGAGAGAGAGAGAGAACAAGCACAGGGAGGGGCAGCGGGAGAGGGAGAAACAGACTGCTGAGCAGGGAGCCTGACGAGGGGCTCGATCCCAGGACGCTGGATTCATGACCTGAGCCAAGGCAGATGCCCAACCTACTGAGCCACCCAGGTTCCCCTACAAAGAGTGTACTCTTAATCCCCATCATCTGTTTCACCCATCCTCCACCCCCTCCCCTTTGGCAGCCACCAGTTTTTTCTCTGTGTTTAAGAGTATGGTTTTTTTGTTTGTCTCTTTTTTCCTTTGTTCATTTGTTTCTTAAATTCCACATATGAGTTAAATGATACGGTATTTGTCTTTCTCTTTTTGACTTGTTTCACTTAGATTATACTCTCTAGCTCCACCCATGTTGTTGCAAATGGTAAGATCTCATTCTTTTTTATGGCTGAGTAATATTCCATTATATATATTATATATGTGTGTGTATACACATATATATACACATACACACGCACTCATTCCACATCTTCTTTATCCATTCATCTCTGTGCATTTAGCTTGCTTCCTTATCTTGGTTCTTGTAAAAAATGCTGCAGTAAACAGGGGTGCATATATCCTTTCAAATTAGAAGCTGAGTATTATTTGATACATGTCTAAATTTTATGGATATAATTTGGCAGTTTTTATAGTTTATACCCAAATGGGGTTCATGTTATAAATTTGTGAATAGTCACAGAATTTTAGCAATAGGAAGGAGTTCAGGGAATATTTGCTTTAATATTTATTCATGCCATAGGTGTTAAGACTGGTATATGACAAGACTTCAACCTGCTGCCAGGTGTATACTACTCATCTCTAGGGGGCGCCATTCACCTAATGATTTATACCAACTGCACCCGCTATGGTTTGCAAAGCACATTTGTTTGCATCACCCTAGTTCCTGGAGTTAAAATAGTGAAAAAGACAAAACAGCCCCAGACCTTGAAAGCTAGTCAGTCTAGAGAGGAAAACAGACCCATGTGATAAATGATATATACAAGTGATAAGTGATATATACAAGTGATAAAAAGCAACATGATGGGGGTTTCTATGGAAGCTCATAGGAGGGGCACCTACTTCAGGACTGGAGGCTGAGGGGAGATGCCCAGAGAAATGAGTTACATCTCTGCTGAGGTCTGAATGGAAAAGAGGCTGGGAAAAGCACAGAAAGGGCCAGAGAGGGAGGAAGAAGGCTCACACCAACATAATGGCAAGCACTTGCAGGTGAGGAAGAGGATTGGACTCAGGGAGTGGAAATTGTCCTGTTGCAGGGACAAAGAAATGCTAAGAAAAGCTAGAGGCTGCAAGAGGTAAGGTGACTTGTCCCATGTCACCTCCTCCATCTGATTCATTCCTGAGTGTGTTAAATTGCAATAGATTGATTCATCCCAAGTGTGGTGATCTCCTCTGGGAAACGTGCTGCAGGAACTGTGCCGTGGTGTAATCTCAGATAATTGCTCACCCTAGACTAGAGTTTGTCAGTTGCAGACTGTGGCAACTGTGTCCTGCCCATCTTTGCCCACCCACAGATGCTGCCCGCGTTGTTTGCTTGCAGTGTGTCTTCAGGGATGTTTTGGTTGTTGAGCTCTTGAGGTCTCCAAGACAAATAACTGAAATGTAAAGAATTATTACAGAAAGATGTTTGATCTGGATGTGAGGTACCTGCATATTCAAAAGCTAAAAGCTAAAAGAAAACAGAGGATAAGAGCAAAAACATAGCAGCTTCTGGGACGGCATCCTATTTGCTGGGTCTGTTTGCTTCCACTGTTCTTCCTGTCCACAGTTGATACAAGTCATCTGTAAGTCAAAATTGAATTGCTGAAATGACAGGTCAATCTTAAGAGAGTCTTAAAAACTCAAGATACATTATATTTCCATTTATAGCAATGTTTAAGTAATAATGTTTTTGTTTAATCAAATTATCTTGTAATTTTATTTTAAGAAATCAAATATATTTCACATAATTTTTTTGCTGTCAGAATACTAGGGTAATTTGTTGCTAATGGATTATCATATTTGCTTTCTTCTTTCATTAGGTTTATGCAATTTTCAGGAATTCAAGTTAGCCTTGAAGGAAGTTCATGAATGTCTAAGTAAGTCCTCAGTTCTCAGATGGTTTTGCTTGATAATATGTATTTAGTTCCTTTGTCTGCATTAGTTTAAAACAGAACTTGTAATTTTCATCCACATTATCCTTTTTTACAGGTATACTATGATAGTCTGTATTCTGCAGTTATTCTAAGATATATTCTATATTTGAAGGTATTCTATATTCTATATAGGGTTTCTGTCAGTCAAATATGATCATTCATCTGTTGTTTTTCCAGAGTTGTTATTGTGGTCTTAGTGTAGTTATTCAACCTGTGTTTGTTTGTTTAACTGACTATGCTGCTGAAATATTTTATTAATTCTCATCTTTTCCCCAACATTTTACTCTGAAAAATTTGAAGCAAAACTGCAAGTAGAAAGCATTTTTCACTGAACAGCCATGTACCCAACATCTAATTTCTACTTTTAATGGTTTACCCTACCGGCCAATCCTTTTTAGTTGATTGAGAGAGAGTGAGAGAGCACGAGAGGAGGGAGGGTCAGGGGGGGAAGCAGAATCCCTGCTGAGCAGGGAGCCTGATGAGTGAGGGACTCGATCCTGGGAGTCCGGGATCATGACCTGAGCTGAAGGCAGTCGCTTAACCAACTGAGCCACCCAGGCACCCCATTTTAGTTGAGTTTTTAAAAAAAACTTAATTCTCTTGGATTTCCTGGGTAAACAATTAAGTATCATGCAAATAATAGTTTTTTCCTTATTCATATTACAGGTCTTGTTTCTTGGCCTAATTCCAGAAAAGTTTTTTCAAAATTATGGCCACTGTTGACTTTGAATTAGAAGAATATGTCCGATAATTTATTCAGCATGATGTGGTGGTGATTTGGCTTAGATGTTCTTTTTTATATCAAGAAAGTCTTAGTATTTACAGTGTAAGATTTTTTCATCAGGGGTAGATGTTGAATCTCTTCAGACAACTTTGGACATTTATGAATATTCAAGGCTTTTCTCCTTTGATTTTTCTCATCGACTTATTGATTTCTTCATTAACTTAAGAAATGCTTATTAAAATTTTATTTTGTCCCAGGCACCTGTGCTTGGTACTGAGTTTACAGGGGTAGAGATCTCCAAAGGTCCTGATTCCTGCCTTCTAGGTATTACAGTGTGGTGTTTTTTTAGGATAAGTGGTAAAAATAGATGTCCTGTTAGGACATCCTGTCCTTAATTGAATAAAACCTATTTGGTCTTAGTATTTTATTTTATCAATATATGGATGAGTTATATTTTCTAATATTTTGTTAAGGATCTCTGCATTTTTAATTTACAAATAAGTTTGATCAGTGCCTTTGGTTTTGATTTGTTTTTTGGGCAGGGGCTGAATTTGCCAAATTTGCACACGTTGGTTATGCTTGCTTTGTAATTTTTCTTTTTTTTCTGTGACCTGGAAATTTGCATAGCATAGATGACATAGCATGAAAATTATTTCACGGCATGAGAATAATCTCTTCCTTAAACATCAGAAACAATTTGTCCGGGATGGTTGGGTGGCTCAGTCAGTTAAGCGTCTGCCTTTGGTTCAGGTCAGGATCCCGGGGTCCTGGGATCGAGCCCCGAGTCAAGCTCCCTGCTCAGCGGGGAGTCTGCTTCTCGCTTTCCCTCTGCTGCTCCCCCTGCTTGTGCTCTCTCTCTCTCAAATAAATAAATAAAATCTTAAAAAAAAAAAAAGAAACAATTTGTCCAAATTTCTAGATCAGTTCTCTTTAATTCCAAATAATGTTTTTTCCCAGAATTAATCGATTATACTTAATTTTTTGATTTCTTCACATTGAGTTGCACAGAAAATTCTCTACAACTTTAAAGTATTAATGATTCTGTTTCCTTTTTAATTTGTAATGCTTGTAAAATTTAAGCTCTCTCTACTTCTACCCTACATAAATGCTATGTCCTTACAAGGGAACTGGTGATACGTTTTAAGTAAGAGTATACGTAATATGATTATTTTTGTATAAACAAAAAGGATATACATTATATACGTATACAATGTATCTACAGGATATACATTATTTATACATTTTGTATAAACAAAAAGGATATACACAAAATCGGAAATTTTGTGAATCTGTTAACAGTAGTTAACTTTGTAGAGAGAGAGAGTAAGGGTTAGGAAGAGTCTTAATTTTACACTTTCTTGTACTGTTTTCATTTTCTAAACTAAGACGTGTGCATTCATCCCTATTTTATTTTTTTGAAAAAGTCAAGAGTTCTCTGAATAACAGGATAATGATCGGTAATAATTATGGGCCATGGTGCTTTCTTTTTATACTTTTCTGTATTTTAATAAATCTGGCAAATTTTATTTAAAATTGTAGACATGTTATTTTTTATTAAATATTTTATTTATTTATTTATTTATTTATTTTTTATTAACCTATAATATATTATTTGTTTGAATTGTGTAAGACTGTTGAATCACAGACCTTAACAGGTCTGTCTTAACAGGTCTGTGATTCATCAGTCTTACACAATTCACAGTGCTCACCATAGTACACACCCTCCCCAATGTCCGTCACCCAGCCACCCCATCCCTCCCACCCCCCTCCACTCCAGCAACCCTCAGTTTGTTTCCTGAGATTAAGAGTCTCTTACGGTTTGTTTCCCTCTCTGGTTTCGTCTTGTTTCATTTTTCCCCTCCCTTCCCCTATGATCCTCTGTCTTGTTTCTCAAATTCCTCATATCAGTGAGATCATATGATACTTATCTTTCTCTGATTGACTTATTTCACTTAGCATAATACCCTCTAGCTCCATCCACGTCGTTGCAAATGGCAAGAATTCATTCCTTTTGATGGCTGCATAATATTCCGCTGTATATATATGCCACCTCTTCTTTATCCATTCATCTGTCAAAGGACATCTTGGCTCTTTCCATAGTTTGGCTATTGTGGACATTGCTGCTATAAACATCGGGGTGCATGTGCCCCTTCGGATCACTACATTTGTATCTTTGGGCTAAATACCCAGTAGTGTAATTGCTGAGTCAAAAAGTAGCTCTATTTTCAACTTTTTGAGGACCCTCCATACTGTTTTCCAGAGTGGCCGCACCAGCTTGCATTCCCACCAACAGCATAGGAGGGTTCCTCTTTCTCTGCATCCTTGCCAACATCTGTCGTTTCCTGACTTGTTAATTTTAGCCATTCTGACTGGTGTGAGGTGGTATATCATTGTGGTTTTGGTTTGGATTTCCCTGATGCCAAGTGATGTTGAACACTTTTTCATGTGTCTGTTGGCCATTTGGATGTCTTCTTTGGAAAAATGCCTGTTCATGTCTTCTGCCCATTTCTTGATTGAGTTATTTATTCTTTGGGTGTTGAGTTTGATAAGTTCTTTATAGATTTTGGATACTAGCCCTTTATCTGATATGTCATTTGCAAATATCTTCTCCCATTCTGTCAGTTGTCTTTTGATTTTGTTGACTGTTTCCTTTGCTGTGCAAAAGCTTTTTATCTTGATGAAGTCCCAGTAGTTCATTTTTGCCCTTGCTTCCTTCGCCTTTGGCGATGTTTCTAGGAAGAAGTTGCTGTGACTGAGGTCAAAGAGGTTGCTGCCTGTATTCTCCTCAAGGATTTTGATGGATTCCTGTCTCACATTTAGGTCTTTCATCCATCTTGAGTCTGTCCAATTTTTCCAACACCATTTGTTGAAGAGAGTGTCTTTTTTCCATTGGACATTCTTTCCTGCTCTGTCGAAGATTAGTTGACCATAGAGTTGAGGGTCCATTTCTGGGCTCTCTGTTCTGTTCCATTGATCTATGTGTCTGTTTTTGTGCCAGTACCATACTGTCTTGATGATTACAGCTTTGTAATAGAGTTTGAAGTCCGGAATTGTGATGCCACCAGCTTTGCTTTTCTTTTTGAACATTCCTCTGGCTATTTGAGGTCTTTTCTGGTTCCATTCAAATTTTAGGATTATTTGTCCCATTTCTTTGAAAAAAGTTGATGGTACTTTGATAGGGATTGCATTAAATGTGTAGATTGCTCTAGGTAGCATACACATTTTCATGATATTTGTTTTTCCAATCCATGAACATGGAACGTTTTTCCATTTCTTTGTGTCTTCCTCAATTTCTTTCATGAGTATTCTATAGTTTTCTGAGTACAGATTCTTTGCCTCTTTGGTTAGATTTATTCTTAGGTATCTTATGGTTTGGGGTGCAATTGTAAATGGGATTGATTCCTTAATTCCTCTTTCTTCTGTTTTGTTGGTATAGAAATGCAACAGATTTCTGTGCATTGATTTTATATCCTGCCACTTGACTGAATTCCTATATGAGTTCTAGCAGTTTTGGGGTGGACTCTTTTGGGTTTTCCACATAAAGTATCATATTACCTGCAAAAAGTGAGAGTTTGACTTCTTCTTTGCTGATTCGGATGTCTTTTATTTCTTTTTGTTGTCTGATTGCTGAGGCTAGGACCTCTAATACTATGTTGAATAGCAGTGGTGATAGTGGACATCCCTGCCGTGTTCCTGACCTTAGGGGAAAAGCTCTCAGTTTTTCCCCATTGAGTATGATATTCGCTGTGTGTTTTTCATAGATAGCTTTTATGATATTGAGGTATGTACCCTCTATCCCTACACCCTGAAGAATTTTAATCAAGAAAGGATGCTGTACTTTGTCAAATGCTTTTTCTGCATCTATTGAGAGGATCATATGGTTCTTGTTCTTTCTTTTATTAATGTATTGTATCACATTGATTGATTTGCGGCTGTTGAACCAACCTTGCAGCCCAGGAATAAATCCCACTTGGTCATGATGAATAATCCTTTCAATGTACTCTTGGATGATTTTATTTATTTATTTGAGAGAGAGTAAGAGAGAGTACAAGTCAGGGGAGGAACAGAGGGAGAGGGAGAAGCCAACTTCCCTCTGAGCAGGGAGCCTGATGGGGTGCTCCATCCTGGGACCCTGGGATCATGACCTGAGCTGAAGGCAGATGCTTAAAGAACTGAGCCACCCATGTGCTCCTAGACAGGTTATTTTAAAATTATCTGTGAATGACCCACATCGTCTTTATCCATTCTATATACAATGGATATTACTTGGCCATCAGAAAGGATGAATTATCTGCCATTTACATCGACATGGATGGAACTGGTCGGATTATGCTAAGTGAAATAAGTCAATCAGAGAAACACAATTATCATATGGTTTCACTCATATGTGGAACATAGGGAATAGTGCAGAGGACAATAGTGGTAGGGAGGGAAAACTGAATGGGAAGAAATCAGGGGGAGACAAACCTTATGAGACTTTTTTTTTATTGATTCTTATATATATATATATTTTTATTATGTTATGTTAATCACCATACATTACATTGTTAGTTTTTGATGTAGTGTTCCATGATTCATTGTTTGCGTATAACACCCAGTGTTCCATGCAGAACGTGCCCTCTTTAATACTCATCACCAGGCTACCCCATCCTTCCACCCCCCGCCCCCCTCTAGAACCCTCAGTTTGTTTTTCAGAGTCCATAGTCTCTCATGGTTCATCTCACCCTCCGATTTCCCTCCCTTCATTCTTCCCCTCCTGCTATCTTCTTCTTCTTTTTTTTAAACATATAATGTATTATTTGCTTCAGAGGTACAGATCTATGATTCAACAGTCTTGCACACTTCATAACGCTCACCATAGCACATACCCTCCTCAGTGTCTATCACCCAGCCACCCCATCCCTCCCACCCCCCACCACTCCAGCAACCCTCAGTTTGTTTCCTGAGATTAAGAATTCCTCATATCAGTGAGGTCATATGATACATGTCTTTCTCTGACTGACTTATTTCCCTCACCATAATACCCTCCAGTTCCATCCACGTTGTTGCAAATGGCAAGATTTCATTCTTTTTGATGACTGCATAATATTCCGCTGTATATATATACCACATCTTCTTTATCCATTCATCTGTTGATGGACATCTTGGCTCTTTCCACAGTTTGGCTATTGTGGACATTACTGCTATAAACATCGGGGTGCACGTACCCCTTTGGATCCCTACATTTGTATCTTTGGGGTAAATACCCAGTAGTGCAATTGCTGGATCATATGGTAGCTCTATTTTCAACTTTTTGAAGAACCTCCATGCTGTTTTCCAGAGTGGCCGCACCAGCTTGCATTCCCACCAACAGTGTAGGAGGGTTCCCCTTTCTCCGCATCCTCACCAACATCTGTCATTTCCTGACTTTTAATTTTAGCCATTCTGACTGGTGTGAGGTGATATCTCATTGAGGTTTTGATTTGGATTTCCCTGATGCCGAGCAATGTTGAGGACTTTTTCATGTGTCTGTTGGCCGTTTGGATGTCTTCTTTAAACCTTATGAGATTCTTGACTCCAGAAACAAACTGAGGGTTTGGAAAGGGAGGTGGGTGGGGGGGTGGGGTAACTGGGTGATGGGCATTAAGGAGGACATGTGTTGTGATGAGCACTGGGTGTTATACTGAACGGATGAATCATTGAACATTATATGATGTTCTATACCTTGGCTAATTGAATTTAAATTTAAAAAAGAGGTAAAAAATTATTTGTGAATGTCTCTTCAATTCAGAAGGAAAAGAAAAACCATAATAAATTGGAGTAGTAGCTAGTAGAAGCACCTCCATTCATGAGTTCAGACCTCTGTGTCCAGTGATAATATTAGTCTTTGAGGATCAAGGAGAGGAATGGATTTAGAAGTATGGTTGCCAACAGCTTCTTCTGGAGTGTGAAGGAAAAGAGGCATGGATATTGGCAAAGTCTCCAGGAATCATTCCATTCCCTCCATTTCTTTATCTTCTAGAAATATAGGAATGCATACTTGGGGTCTGGTAGTTTAGAACTCTGGGGTTCCAATACAGACTTTATTTTCAGAATGAGAAAATAATTTTTTTCTGGAATACAATGAAGATTTCCCTTGGAACAATGAACACTGTAGTCTTGGGGAAGCGATTGCATTTACTTTATAATAAATTATAAGCAGGTAATTAATGTCAGGGTGTAGTTTCCATATCAATCCCTACAGTGCTAGAGGCAAAATGTCCAGATTTTGGAAGTAGCACCATAAAACTTTTGATCTTAAACATCAGTTCTGGGTCAGTTTGCTGATTTATGTCTGTGCTCTTCCTTTTAAAAATTCAATTATATTCTCTGGCAGGGGCAACATATGAATATAGTAGTGACATAGCTCATTAGTAAGTGGAGGATGAGGAAATCTGTGAATCTGTGGCCTTTTTTTTTTTTTTTGGTGGAGGGGGTTGGGCAATGGTTTGTAGACCTTAGTATGTGTCAAAATCATCTAGAAGGTTTGTGAAAGCATAGATTTTGGGTCTTATTTCCAGAGTTTCTGATTCAGTAGGTCTGGGTGGGCCTTGGTAAGCTTTCCACGATGCTGATGCTGGTGATCAGGAGACCACACTGGGAGGATTAGTGGTTTGGGGCCTTTGGGAACCCAGCTTTGTGAAGTCAGCAGGTCCATGATTAACGGACTATAGTTTTGACCCTCCTTTCCCTGGTATGTAATTATAAGGCTTTATTTTTTTTGTTAAAGATTTATTTACTCATTTGAGAGAGAGAGAGAGTGAGCAGTGGGGAGGGGCAGAAGGACAGGGAGAGAGAATCCCAAGCAGACTCCCTGCTGAGAGCAGAGCCCAGCACGGGGCTTGATCTCACCACCCTAAGATCATGACCTGAGCTGAAACCAAGAGTTGGACATTTAACCGACCGCGCCACCCAGGTGCCCAATTACAAGCCTTTAATAAGACCCAAACCACTGATTCTCAAACATTAGTAACAATAAGCATAAGTATCACCCGAGGAATTGTTGGGCTTTAGGTTCCCAGGGCTCACCTCTGTGAAACTGGGAGGAGCCTCAGCCTTTGAACATTTTTTAAAAGATTTTATTTATTTATTTGAGAGCAAGTAAGCAAGAGAGCATGCACAAGAGCACGAGTGAGGTGAGGGGCAGAGGGAGAAGCCAACTCCCCACTGAGCAGGGAGCCCGATGTGGGACTCGATCCCAGGACCCTGATATCATGACCTGAGCTGAAGGCAGTCACTTAACTGACTGAGCCACCCAGGTGCCCAGCCTTTAAACTTTTAATAAGCATCACACATAATTTCCATGCAATGATCTCAGAACCATGGATTGATTAAAAATTATTTTGTCATCATTTTTAAGGTTGCTATTTCTTCATATTTTGCTCTAAGCTTTATTATCCCCTGATGTCAGAAACATGTAGTCAAACACTGATGCTTCTTTATAAATAAAGGAATAGCAGTTTTATTAAGGAAAAGCAGAGTTGAAGAGAGTGATAGTGTCTCCCCTCCTCACTTGGCAAAGCCTAGCCGATCCTTCTCTACATCCCTGTCTCAGAACATCCCTGAACAACTCGTAGCTTTGCCAGAATTAAAAGTGCAGTGTCTTTGAAGGCATCATATTCACACAGCTAGCCTTGTAAGACCAAATTTGTATGGCAGCTTGGAAGATGCGGGCAGGTAGTGGAAACCAAAGTAGAAGAAAAATAAATGATCACTTTATATACATGTATAGACACAGATGTTGAGAATCAATAGAAAAATCAGAAAGAGAATCAAAGGCCAAGGTTGAGACATTGTTTTATCAGTAAAAGTTTGGAAAGTTTGAATTGAAAATAGTCACCTTTATTCCTTTCAGTACAGTGAGTCTTCAAAACCATGGTATTTGAGGCCCTTTAGAACATCAATGATCTGATGGTCAAGATTCAAAATTAGAAGCTTTTTTAAGTCTACACACACACAAGAAAAAAACAGTAGTAAAGAAAATAATAAAATAAATTGCATTAGTCACATTTTTTTTTGTGTATGTGAAAAATGAATTTAACCATTTTCTAAGCTTACTAGTGCAAATGGCAAGTAGAGGAGTAAGCCGTTTGGGCCATTTAATATTGAGGTCCTCCACTGTGGGGTAATTTGGCATAAACTCTCCGTGACATGGCAATACCTCAGTTGTGTATCTGGCCTCTGACATGATGTATACTTTTTTTCTGGTATATGTTTTAATTGAAGTATAATAAAGTAATGTATGAATGATGGGTTCTTGCTTATGGATACAGTCACCATTCGTATCAAAAAAGGGAGTATCCCCAGTTCCCAGAGGGCTCCTTCATGTTCCTTCTAGTCAACAGTCCCCACAGAGGGAACCACTATTCTGCAGACTTCTATCAACATGGGCTAGTTTGTTTTTGAGCTTAACATAAATGGAGTTACAGGCAATGGACTCCATTGTATTTGGTCTCTTTAACTCAAGTTTATGTCTGTGAGATTTATACGTGTTGTTTCATGTTGCAGTACTTGGTTCTGTTTCATTGCCGTATGATAGTCCATCATTTAAATTTTACAGTTTACCTGTTCTATGGTTCATGAACATTTGGGTGGTTGTTCACTATTTTGTGTATTAGGAAGAGGACTGTAATGAACATTCTTGGACATGTCTTTTGTTGTACACGTACATTCATTGATGTAGAGTGTGTATCTAGGAGTGGTATTGCTGGCTCCAACTCAGGTTTCTGAGTTTTCCAAAGTGGTTATAGTAATTTCAAAGTGGTTGGCTTAGTTTTAAAAAATAGCAGCAATATACAAAGAGTTGTTGCTTCTCATCCCCACAAACACCTGGTATTATTATGTTTGCTTTATTTTAGCTATTTTGGCAGGTACATATCTTTTTTTTTGATTTTATTTTATTATGTTATGTTAGTCACCATACATATCATATTATTGTTGCTTTAATTTATATTTCCCTCATAACTAATGCAATTAAGCATTTATATTTGTTTATTGGCCATCTGAATGTTATTTTTTGTGAAATTGCTTTTACACATTAAAAAATAGCTTGTTGCTTTCTCTTATTGGTTTATACAATATCTTTATATATTGTGAGTCTTCTATCAGATACATATATTAAGAAAATCTTCCACTTGTTGCTTTATCTTCCTACTCCCTTTTTTTCTTCTTACTCTCAATTGGAACTTCAAAATGAACATAAATTTTACATTTTAATGAGGTCCGACTTACTAACTTTTTTGGTTTATGCTCGATGCTATTTCTTGTTCAAGAAGTCTGGCAATTGCAAGGTGATGAAGGTCATATAGTTTTTTTTGTTTTTTGTTTTTTTTTTAATTTTTTTATTGTTGTTAATCCCCATACATTACATCATTAGTTTTAGATATAGTGTTCCATGATTCATTGTTTGTGCATAACACCCAGTGCTCCATACAGAACGTGCCCTCCTCAATACCCATCACCAGGCTAACCCATCCTCCCACCCCCCTCCCCTCTAGAACCCTCAGTTTGTTTTTCAGAGTCCATCGTCTCTCATGGTTCTTCTCCCCCTCCGATTTCCCCCCCTTCATTCTTCCCCTCCTGCTACATTCTTCTTCTTCTTTTTTTCTTTCTTAACATATATTGCATTATCTGTTTCAGAGGTACAGATCTGAGATTCAACAGTCTTGCACAATTCACAGCGCTTACCAGAACACATACCCTCCCCAGTGTCCATCACCCAGTCACCCCATCCCTCCCACCCCACCCCCCACTCCAGCAACCCTCAGTTTGTTTCCAGAGATTAAGAATTCCTCATATCAGTGAGGTCATATGATACATGTCTTTCTCTGTTTGACTTATTTCGCTCAGCATAATACCCTCCAGTTCCATCCACGTCATTGCAAATGGCAAGATCTCATTCCTTTTGATGGCTGCATAATATTCCATTGTATATATATACCACATCTTCTTTATCCATTCATCTGTCGATGGACATCTTGGCTCTTTCCACAGTTTGGCTATTGTGGACATTGCTGCTATAAACATCGGGGTGCACGTACCCTTTCGGATCCCTACTTTTGTATCTTTGGGGTAAATACCCAGGAGTGCAGTTGCTGGATCGTATGGTAGCTCTATTTTCAACTTTTTGAGGAACCTCCATACTGTTTTCCAGAGTGGCTGCACCAGCTTGCATTCCCACCAACAGTGTAGGAGGGTTCCCCTTTCTCCGCATCCCCGCCAACATCTGTCGTTTCCTGACTTGTTAATTTTAGCCATTCTGACTGGTGTGAGGTGGTATCTCATTGAGGTTTAATTTGGATTTCCCTGATGCCGAGTGATATTGAACACTTTTTCATGTGTCTGTTGGCCGTTTGGATGTCTTCTTTGGAAAAATGTCTGTTCATGTCTTCTGCCCATTTCTTGATTAGATTCTTTGTTCTTTTGGTGTTGAGTTTGATGAGTTCTTTATAGATTTTGGATACTAGCCCTTTATCTGATATGTCATGTGCAAATATCTTCTCCCATTCTGTCAGTTGTCTTTTGGTTTTGTTGACTGTTTCCTTTGCTTTGCAAAAGCTTTTTATCTTGATGAAGTCCCAATAGTTCATTTTTGCCCTTGCTTCCCTTGCCTTTGGCGATGTTTCTAGGAAGAAGTTGCTGCGGCTGAGGTCGAAGAGGTTGCTGCCTGTGTTCTCCTTTAGGATTTTGATGGACTCCTGTCTCACATTGAGGTCTTTCAACCATTTGGAGTCTATTTTTGTGTGTGGTGTAAGGAAATGGTCCAGTTTCATTCTTCTGCATGTGGCTGTCCAATTTTCCCAACACCATTTGTTGAAGAGACTGTCTTTTTTCCATTGGACATTCTTTCCTGCTTTGTCAAAGATTAGTTGACCATAGAGTTGAGGGTCCATTTCCGGGCTCTCTATTCTGTTCCATTGATCTATGTGTCTGTTTTTGTGCCAGTACCATACTGTCTTGATGATGACAGCTTTGTAATAGAGCTGGAAGTCCAGAATTGTGATGCCGCCAGCTTTGCTTTTCTTTTTCAACATTCCTCTGGCTATGCGGGGTCTTTTCTGGTTCCATACAAATTTTAGGATTATTTGTTCCATTTCTTTGAAAAAAGTGGATGGTATTTTGATGGGGATTGCATTGAATGTGTAGATTGCTCTAGGTAGCATTGACATCTTCACAATATTTGTTCTTCCAATCCATGAGCATGGAACGTTTTTCCATTTCTTTGTGTCTTCCTCAATTTCTTTCATGAGTATTTTATAGTTTTCTGAGTACAGATCCTTTGCCTCTTTGGTTAGATTTATTCCTAGGTATCTTATGGTTTTGGGTGCAATTGTAAATGGGATCGACGCCTTAATTTCTCTTTCTTCTGACTTGTTGTTGGTGTATAGGAATGCCACTGATTTCTGTGCATTGATTTTATATCCTGCCACTTTACTGAATTCCTGTATGAGTTCTAGCAGTTTTGGGGTGGAGTGTTTGGGATTTTCCACATAAAGTATCATATCATCTGCAAAGAGTGAGAGTTTGACTTTTTCTTTGCCAATTTGGATGCCTTTGATTTCTTTTTGTTGTCTGATTGCTGTGGCTAGGACTTCCAATACTATGTTGAATAGCAGTGGTGATAGTGGACATCCCTGCCGCGTTCCTGACCTTAGGGGGAAAGCTCTCAGTTTTTCCCCATTGAGAATGATATTCGCTGTAGGTTTTTCATAGATGGCTTTTATGATATTGAGGTATGTACCCTCTATCCCTATACTCTGAAGAGTTTTGATCAAGAAAGGATGGTGTACTTTGTCAAATGCTTTTTCTGCATCTATTGAGAGGATCATATGATTCTTGTTCTTTCTTTTGTTAATGTATTGTATCACGTTGATTGATTTGCAGATGTTGGACCAACCTTGCAGCCCAGGGATAAATCCCACTTGGTCGTGGTGAATAATCCTTTTAATGTACTGTTGGATCCTATTGGCTAGTATTTTGGTGAGAATTTTTGCATCCATGTTCATCAGGGATATTGGTCTGTAATTCTCCTTTTTGATGGGGTCTTTGTCTGGTTTTGGGATCAAGGTAATGCTGGCCTCATAAAATGAGTTTGGAAGTTTTCCTTCCATTGCTATTTTTTGGAACAGTTTCAGAAGGATAGGTATTAATTCTTCTTGAAATGTTTGGTAGAATTCCCCTGGGAAGCCATCTGGCCCTGGGCTTTTGTGTTTTGGGAGATTTTTGATGACTGCTTCTATTTCCTTAGTGGTTATAGGTCTGTTCAGGTTTTCTATTTCTTCCTGGTTCAGTTTTGGTAGTTGATACATCTCTAGGAATGCATCCATTACTTCCAGGTTATCTAATTTGCTGGCATAGAGTTGCTCATAATATGTTCTTATAATTGTTTGTATTTCTTTGGTGTTGGTTGTGATTTCTCCTCTTTCATTCATGATTTTGTTGATTTGGGTCATTTCTCTTTTCTTTTTGATAAGTCTGGCCAGGGGCTTATCAATCTTGTTAATTCTTTCAAAGAACCAGCTCCTAGTTTCGTTGATCTGTTCTACTGTTCTTTTGGTTTCTATTTCATTGATTTCTGCTCTGATCTTTATTATTTCTCTTCTCCTGCTGGGTTTAGGCTTTATTTGCTGTTCTTTCTCCAGCTCCTTTAGGTGTAGGGTTAGGTTGTGTACTTGAGACCTTTCTTGTTTCTTGAGAAAGGCTTGTATTGCTATATACTTTCCTCTTAGGACTGCCTTTGCTGTATCCCAAAGATTTTGAATAGTTGTGTTTTCATTTTCATTGGTTTCCATGAATTTTTTCAATTCTTCTTTAATTTCCTGGTTGACCCATTCATTCTTCAGTAGGATGCCCTTTAGCCTCCATGTATTTGAGTTCTTTCCGACTTTCCTCTTGTGATTGAGTTCTAGTTTCAAAGCATTGTGGTCTGAAAATATGCAGGGGATGATCCCAATCTTCTGGTACCAGTTGAGACCTGATTTGTGACCTAGGATGTGATCTATTCTGGAGAATGTTCCATGGGCACTAGAGAAGAATGTGTATTCTGTTGCTTTGGGATGGAATGTTCTGAATATGTCTGTGAAGTCCATTTGGTCCAGTGTGTCATTTAAAGTCTTTATTTCCTTGTTGATCTTTTGCTTAGACGATCTGTCCATTTCAGTGAGGGGGGTGTTAAAGTCCCCCACTATTTTGTATTGTCGATGTGTTTCTTTGCTTTTGTTATTAATTGCCTTATATAATTGGCTGCTCCCATGTTAGGGGCATAGATATTTACAATTGTGAGATCTTCTTGTTGGATAGACCCTTTAAGTAGGATAGAGTGTCCTTCCTCATCTCTTATTACAGTCTTTGGTTTAAAATCTAATTTGTCTGATATAAGGATTGCCACCCCAGCTTTCTTTTGGTGTCCATTAGCATGGTAAATGGTTTTCCACCCCCTCACTTTCAATCTGGGGGTGTCTTTGGGTCTAAAATGAGTCTCTTGCAGACAGCATATCGATGGGTCTTGTTTTTTAATCCAATCTGATAGCCTGTGTCTTTTTTTTTTTTTTTTTAGGTTTTTTTTATTTATTTGAGAGAGAGAGAGAGCACAAGAGGGGGGAGCGGGAGAGGGAGAAGCAGACTCCCCGCTGAGCAGGGAGCCCGATGTGGGACTCGATCCCGGGCTCCAGGATCATGACCTGAGCCGAAGGCAGTTGCTCAACCAACTGAGCCACCCAGGCACCCAGCCTGTGTCTTTTGATTGGGGCATTTAACCCATTTACATTCAGGGTAACTATTGAAAGATAGGAATTTAGTGCCATTGTATTGCCTGTAAAGTGACTGTTACTGTATATTGTTTGTGTTCCTTTCTGGTCTATGTTGCTTTTAGGCTCTCTCTTTGCTTAGAGGACCCCTTTCAAGATTTCTTGTAGGGCTGGTTTTGTGTTTGCAAATTCCTTTAGTTTTTGTTTGTCCTGGAAGCTTTTTATGTCTCCTTCAATTTTCAATGACAGCCTAGCTGGATATAGTATTCTTGGCTGCATATTTTTCTCATTTAGTGCTCTGAATATGTCTTGCCAGTCCTTTCTGGCCTGCCAGGTCTCTGTGGATAAGTCTGTTGCCAATCTAATGTTTCTACCATTGTAGGTTACAGATCTCTTCTCCCGAGCTGCTTTCAGGATTTTCTCTTTGTCTCTGAGACTCGTAAGTTTTACTATTAGATGTCGGGGTGTTGACCTATTTTTATTGATTTTGAGAGGGGTTCTCTGTGCTTCCTGGATTTTGATGCCTGTTTCCTTCCCCAAATTAGGGAAGTTCTCTGCTATAATTTGCTCCATTATACCTTCTGCCCCTCTGACTCTTTCTTCTTCTTCTGGGATCCCAATTATTCTAATGTTTCGTCTTATGGTATCGTTTATCTCTCGAATTCTGCCCTCGTGATCCAGTAGTTGTTTATCTCTCTTTTTCTCAGCTTCTTTATTTTCCATCATTTGGTCTTCTATCTCACTGATTCTTTCTTCTGCCTCATTTATCCTAGCAGTTAGCGCCCCCATATTTGATTGCACCTCATTAATAGCCTTTTTGATTTCTACTTGGTTAGATTTTAGTTCTTTTACTTCTCCAGAAAGGGTTTCTCTAATAACTTCCATGCTTTTTTCAAGCCCAGCTAGTATCTTTAAAGTGATGATTCTGAACTCTAGATCTGACATCGTACTAATGTCCGTATTGAGTAGGTCCCTGGCAGTCGGTACTACCTCTTGTTCTTTTTGTTGAGGTGATTTTTTCCGTCTTGTCATTTTGTGCAGAGGAGAATAGATTAATGAGAGAACAAAATGCTAGCAGGGTAACAACGTCCCCAGAAAATATACTCTAAACAAATCAGAAAAGACCTGAAGCAGTGGGAAAAGAAAGGGAAAGAGAGAAAAAAGAAAAAGAAAGAAAAAAAGAAAAAAGAAAAAGATAAAGATAAAGATAAAAACAAACAAAAGCAGAACAAAACAAAACAAAACAAAAACAGAATGTGATCAAATATGATCAGGCTGGTTTATAGATCAGTGCCACACACTAGATTTTGGGTGTATTTTGGTCTGTTAAAAGAAAGTCCCTCCCAAAATTTTAAAGAAAGAAAAACTTATATATGTACAAAAATAAGGGTTGATATGATGAAGGGATGGAATATGACTGTAAAGATGGAAATTATAAAAAATTTTATAAAAGGATTTGATAAGTTGTTTGAAAAAAGAAAGAAGAGGATTTAAAAAAAAAAGAAAGAAAAAAGGGAGAGAATGTGATCAGGCAGGGGAGTAGAAAAAAACCATACACTAGAGATTTAGAGTATATTTTGATCTGTTAGAAGAAACTATCTCAAAATTTTAAAGAGAGAACAACTTATATATATATGCCAAAAATACAGGTAACTACTATGAAGGGATAGAATATGACTTTAAAAATGAAAAATAAAAAAATTTTTTTTTTAAAAAAGGGATTGATAAGATGTTGGTTGAAAAAGGGAAAAAGAAAAATTCAAAAAAAAAGAAAAAAGAAAAAAGAAAAAAAGACAGTTAAAAAAAAATAATTTACTTTGAAAGACTAAAGAATCATGGTAAAAAAGCCATGAATTCTATGTGCAGTATTCCTCTAGCGCTGGAGTTCTGCCGTTCTCATTGATCGGTAAACTTGGTCTTGGCTGGCTGTTCTCGCTGATCTTCTGGGGGAGGGGCCTGTTGCCGTGGTTCCCAAATGTCTTTGCCGGAGGCAAAATTGCCCCGCCCTTGCCGGTCCGGGCTAAGTAATCTGCTCGGGTTTGCTCTCTGGAGCTTTTGTTCCCTGCAAGCTTTCCGTACAGCTTTGGAGGCGGAGAGTGAAAATGGCGGCCTCCCAGTCTCTGCCCTGGAGGAGCCGAGAACTCGGGGTCCCGCTCCTCAGCGAGCCCCCAGAGAAAAGCAGTCAGTCACTCCCGTCTCCCCGGTCTCTGGCCACACTCCGCGCTCCCCCGGCCTGTGACCGCGCCTTTCTATCTGGCACCCGACCCCGGGTGGAGTCTCCAAACCCAGCAGATCCCCGCGGTGCGCTCCCGCACCTCTCCTCCCGGGGGAAGAAGGTGAGTCTCCCCGGATCTGCCGCTTGTTGGGTCCCTGCTGGAGGAGCAGTGGCCCGACTGTGCCGCGGATCATGGTTTATAGCAACCCCGGGGTGAGAGCCCGCGCCTGGGCTCCGTCTCTGCAGCCGGCTTCCCTGCTCCGATACCTGGGAGCTCTGCCGTACTCAGGCACCCCCGGTCTTTCTGTGACCCCGAGGGTCCTGAGACCACACTGTCCCGCGAGGGTTCCACCCCCCACTTCGCCACCAGATGACGTCCCTCAGCGGAGCAGACTTCTAAAAGTTCCGATTTTGTGCTCCGTGGCTCTATCACTTGCCAGAAGCGGCCGATGGAGGCCCCTCCCCCGCCGTCTATCCTCCCAAATATCGCCTCGGATTCACTTCTCTGCACGTCCTACCTTCCAGAAAGTGGTCGCTTTTCTGTTCAGAGAGTTGTTGCTATTCTTTTCTTTGATCTCCTGTTGAGTTTGTAGGTGTTCAGAATGGTTTGATCCCTATCCAGCTGAATTCCTGAGAGGAGACGAAATCCAGGTCTCCTACTCCTCCACCATCTTGCTCCGCCCCCCCCAGGTCATATAGTTTTATAGAGGCTTTCTTGTTTTACCTTTCAGACTGAAGTCTTTAGTCCATCTGGAACTGATTTTCATGTATGAAGTCTAAGGGCCAAGTTTTTTTTCCCTCTTATATGAATATCCACTTTATCTAGCGCCATTTGTTGGGAAAAGCATTATTTCCTATTGGCCTGTACTGGCATCTTTGTTATAAAGTAGGTAGTCATACAGATGTGGGTTAGCTTCAAAACTCCCTATTTTCCCCTGATGGTATATTTGTCTATTCTTGTGCCAGTATTACCATGTTTTCGTTCTTGTATCTTTATAATCAACTTCATTATCTCTTAGTGTAAATCCTCCAAGTCTGTTCTCCTTTATGATTACCTTTCTTAGTGTTTATCCTTTGGGTTATCTTTTGCATTTTGCAATGAGCTTGCCAGTTTATATCCAAAATAAAACTGTCGGAATTTTGATTGGGATTGCATTGACTCTATATTGGTTTAGGGTGCCTTGAAAACTTTACACTATTAAGTGTTACAATCCTTGTATGTAACAAAATACAAATCTCTATCTAGGTCTTTGATTTCTCTGTGATGTTTTGCAGTATTTTTGGTTACATTTCTTTGACTAGATTTAATACAAAGTACTCGATGATATTTTAAACTGTTAGATATGATTTTGTTTTGAAGTTTTCTAATTTTGGCATATAGAGTATCCAGTGAGGCTTACTCAAGGTGAATTTGTATTTTACCATGTCATCTACAAGTATTGATAGATTTATGTCTTGGTTTCATAGTTTTTATAACTTGTATTTTTTTTCTAGGTAAGCTGTCCAGGGCAGTCAACTTGGAATAGAACTGGTGTTTTTGTTGTGAATACAATGGCAAGGGAACTCTCAGAGGGAAAGATTTCCATTATTCTGTCAGTAAGATGTTTTCTGTAGTGTGTGTGTGCGTGTGTGTGTGTTTTGCTAGATTCATGGTTTACATCTATTTGTAGTTTGCTGAGGGTTTCTTTTTCCAGAGGGAAGAAATTGTTAATTTCACTTAAATAGTTGAATTTATCTCCATAAAATTAATCACCATGTCTCCTGTGTTTTTTTAAAATTGTGGCAAAATTTATGCACAGCAAATTGTACATACCCTAAGTTTTATAATGTGTGAGTTTCATCCATATATTCAACAATACTAGGTTTAGGATATTTTCATCACTAAAAAAAATCCCTTGTGTTCTCTCTTCCAATCAATCTCTGCACAGTTTTTGACTTCTTTCATAGATTGGCTTTTCCTTCTGTTGAACTTCACAGAAAAAGAAATACTGTATTTTTTGGAGGAGGATTCTGGTTTTTTGGTCTCAACATAATGGTTCTGAGATTGATCCATGTCATTGTATGTAACAGTTTATTCTTTTGATTTTTGAGTAATATGCTATTGCATGAATAGGTCAAAATTTATCAATTATATCAGTTGACAGTTGGGTTGTTTTCAGTTTGATGTGTCTATATTTAAAGCAATCTTATAATGTAGTCATATGCAATCTTAAATCTTGAAGATGTCATTTTGTGGCCATATGTGTTCATTGCTCTTGGGTAAACAGGAATGGAAATAATGGATCACAAAGTAGGTATACATTTAAAGTTAGAAGAAATGGCCACATAGTTTTCCAAAGTAATTTATATATTTTACAGCCCCATCAGCAGAGTATGGAGGTACATTTGCTTCCATTCTCATCAATATTTGGTGTTATCAGTCTTCTTAAGTTTAGCTGGTTAGAGTCATAAAGTCTATATCCCTGTAGTTTTCATTTGCACTAGTAATATTGGGCCCCATTTCTTATGCTTATTGACCACTTGAATATTTTCTTTTTTGTAGTGTTCCAGTGTTTTGCCTATTGAAAAATTGAGTTGTTTTTCATTTCCTTGTTGACTTGCAGGAGTTCTTAATAATATGTTCTGGATAAGTTCTTTGTCACATACATGTACTGTGAGTATATTCTCCTAGTTTCTGTCTTGCTTTTTTTTTTTGAAAGAAGCTTTTTACTTGAAAATAGATGTAGATTTCCAGAAAAGTTGCAAAGATAGTACAGAGTTCCCATATACCCCCCATGCGGTTTCTCTTCTATTAATATCTTATGTTATTGTGGTATGTTTGCCATAATGAATGAACCCATAGTGATGCATGATCATTGATGAAAGCCTACTATTTTACTCATAATTCCTTCATTTTTACCTACTATCCTTTTCTGGATCCCATCCAAGATATCATACTACATTTAATTGTCTTGTATCCTTAGGCTTCTCTTGGCTGTGATGGTTTCTCAGACTTCTTGATTTTGATGCCTTTGACAGTTTTGAGGAGTACGGGTCAGGTATTTTGTCTTCTGCCCTTGTCTTGGAATTTGTCTGCTGTGGGTTTTTAAAATTTTATTTAATTAAATTTTTTTTTTTAATAATGTAGACTGTGGTGATAAGTTTTCAGGAGGAAGACCACAGAGGTAAAGGGCCGTTCTGACCAAAAGTGCAGACTATTAACATGACTTAGCATGGTTCATGTTAGCCCTGAGAACCTGGCTTGAGGGACTTTGTCAGGTTTCTCCACTGTGAAGTTACTCTTTGTTCCGTACCATACTCATTGGAAGAAAGTTACTATGTGCAATGCACCCTTCAAGGAGCGTAAACTCATGCTCCACTTCCTTAAGGACAGAGTATCTACATAAATTATTTGGAATTTTCTGCACAGGTGCTTAGTTGATTATCATTTATTTTATTTATTCAATTATGTGGTTACATCAACTCAGCTTGCTGTGTATTTATTGTATACTCTGGCTAATAATCCAGTACTACTTTATGTATGTTTTTTCACTCGTATGATTTCAACTTTAGACATTGGGCTCTTCTTTGGTTGCCTCCAGTGTTTCTTTGACATACTTCTGTCATGTGCTGCTCTTTGTTGCTCTTGTTAATTATTTTTTAGCAATTCCTTATTCCTTAATTTCTGCACTACAAGACGCTCCAGGCTCATCTGGTATGTTGCTAGCTCCACCCCTCGAGTCTGCCATTTCTCCACAGAGCCCTGGTTCCTTTTATTGGAGAATGTAATTGCAAACTAAGATCTGGGATTTAGCTAACTCGTAGGTCTGGGGGTGTCATTGGTTCCAGGTTTCCTTAGCTGATAAAGCAATGGAATATATGTATTTGAACCCCTAAATATACACACATCTAGATCTAGATATACATCTGCATCCGTATTAAGCTAAACGTGTGTTCCTACAGATGTGTCCAACTCTGGATCGTTCCAGGCTTTTCTGTAACCTCCCACTCCAGCAGTGAGAAGCCTGGCTCCCACCGCCAGCCATACATTTACTCAATTTTTGGATTCCAGGATGTATGAATAGTGGTTCCAGCATTGTATCTTTCTACCGCTAGACTAGGGGACAGTGCTTATGTGTAATGCCTTTTGCCTTTAGTATTGCAACCTCCACTCATTTCCAAAGTTACTACTTAGATCTTTGCTTTCTTCCCTAACCACCTCAGTTTTACACCTTTGTAAAACAGAATCTTTTATCAAAATCTGCATTCCATTCTGGGATTCCCTGAATACCTAAAGGATTTTTTAAAGTTTGCATAAGTTAAAATTAACTTTCTCCTTGAAAGTTTTATGGGTTTTGACAAATGCATAATGATATGTCCACACCATTACGATGTTATAGAATAGTTTTACCACACTAAAAAAAAATCCCTTATGCTTCATTTATACCTTCTCCCAGATCTCCAGTGATCATTGATGTGTTTACTGACTCATACTTTTGTGTTTGTGATAATGTCATAAAAATGAAATTTTATAGTATGTAGCCTTTTAAGGCTTATTTCTCATCAATATGCATTTAAGAATCATCCATCTTTTTGGGGCACCTGGCTGGCTCAGTTGTTAGAGCATTCAACTCTTGATCTCGGGGTTGTAAGTTCAAGCCCCATGTTGGGTGTAGAGATTACTTAAAAAAAAAAATCTTAAAAAAAAAAAAAAAGAATCATCCATGTTTTTGAATGGCTTGGTATCTCCCCCCTTTTTTTTTTTACAGATTTTATTTATTTATTTTAGAGAGAGAGTGTGAACAGGGGGAGGGGCAGAAAGAGTGACTCTCAAGCAGAACTCTGTGTTGAGTGCAGAGCCTGATGCGGGGCCCGATCCCACGACCCTGAGATCATGACCTGAGCCAAAATCAAGAGTCGGATGCTTAATCAACTGAGCCACCCAGGTGCCCCTTGGTATCTCCTTTTCATGAGTCATTCAGTATTGTGTGTCAGTGACTAGTATGCCATTACATGGATATATCACAACTTATTCACCTACTGAAGAACATCTTAGTTGCTTCCAGTTTTGCGCAATTATGAATAAAGCTTCTATGAACATATGCATACAAATGTTGTGTGGACATAAGTTTTCAAATCAATTGGGTAAATATTTAGGAGTGCGATTGCTGGATCATATGGTAAGACTATGTTTGTCTTTGGAAGAAACTGCCAAACTGTCTTCCATAGTGGTTGTACCATTTTGCGTTCCCACCAGTG
Organism: Halichoerus grypus; assembly: GCF_964656455.1. Classification (NCBI taxonomy): domain Eukaryota; kingdom Metazoa; phylum Chordata; class Mammalia; order Carnivora; family Phocidae; genus Halichoerus; species Halichoerus grypus. Next base: position 142,102,908 of record NC_135713.1, on the reverse strand, counting down.
ATGAAGGAGAATTCCTGCTGCTTTGCAACACTTCTTGTTGCCAGCATTTAGTATTGTCAGTATTTTGGATTTTAAACATTTTTTTTTTTTTTTTTTAAGATTTTATTATTTATTTATTTGAGAGACAGAATGAGATAGAGAGAGCATGAGAGGGTCAGAGGGAGAAGCAGACTCCCTGCCGAGCAGGGAGCCCGATGTGGGACTCGATCCCGGGACTCCAGGATCATGACCTGAGCCGAAGGCAGTCGCTTAACCAACTGAGCCACCCAGGCGCCCGGATTTTAAACATTTTAATAGGTAGTTGTATCTTGTTTTTGTTTGCATATTTCCTAATGACAAATGCCACGAAGCAGCTTTTTTTCATGCGTCTTTATCTTCTGTACGTATTCTTTCTTGAGCTCTCCATTTATTTTTCTCTTTTTCAGTTGGGTTGTTAGCTTTCTCATGATTGAGTTTTAAGAGTCTTTGTGTATTTTGGATACAGATCCTTTATCAGATAGGTGTTTTGCAAATATTTTGTCCCAGTCTATGACTTACCTCTTCATTCTCTTCACACTGTCTTTTTCAGAGCGTGGCTTTTAATTTTAATAGAAACAAACATCAGCTTTTTTTCTTTTTGGATTGAAGTTTTGGTGTTGCATCCAATCACTGAATCCAAGATCACATAGATTTTCTTCTATGTTTATTCTGTAAGTTTGATATCTTTGCTTTTTGTATTTAGGTCTGTGACTCATTTGGAGTTAATTTTTATGTCAAGTGGAAAGGGCTTAAGTTCAATCTTTTGTGTATGGGAGTCCATTTCAGCACCATCTGTTGGAAACACTATACTTTCTCCACTGTTGTCTTTGTGCCTTTTGTCAAAAAGTAAGTTGACTATATTTGTATGTGTCTCTTTCTGGGCTCTTTATTCTGTGCTGCTGGTCTGTATTCCATTGGTCAATACCATGCTGTCTCGACTACTGTAGCTTTATAGTAGAACTTGAAATAGGATAATAGTAGTCATCCAACTTTGTTTTTCAGTGTTATATCAGATACTCTAGGTCTTTGCCTTTCCACATAAATTCTAGAATCAATTTGTCGACGGCTACAAAATAGCTTGCTGTGGTTTTGACTGGTATTCTATCAAATCTATAGATCAATTTTGGAGGAATTAATATCTTTTTTTTTTAGATTTTTATTTATTTGTCAGAGAAAGAGAGAGCGAGCGAGCGAGAGAGAAAGCAAGAGAGTGGCAGGCAGAGGGAGAAACAGGCTCCCCGCTGATCAGGGGGGCTTTGGCTTTGTTTTCTCTCCTCAGTGTTCTGCCTTACTTTGGCTTTGTTTTCTCTCCTCAGTGTTCTGCATTTTCTGCATATATGTCCTGTATATACTTGGTTAATCTGAGAATTATAACAAATGTCTCCAGGAGTCAAACAGAAATGGATTAGGGATTATCCTGATTTCCTTTGTATCCAGCTTTCTTTGTCTCACTTTTGAAAGACACATTTGCATTTGAAATATTTCATGTTTTAATGTTATTTAGAAAATGCTGTGCATACATAATAGTGAGAAGCAACCCTTAGTCTCAGGGATTCAAGATTGGTGGAAAGAATGCTGAGCTGGAGAGTGAGCGCCCCCAGAAATAAGCTGCAGCCATTCACCTGCAAATAAGGGATGTCTGGCAAGGCAGGACTGTGTAGTTTTTTTTCAAGAAAAACTAAAATCCTAATTTTTTTTAAATGTGAGATACACCTATTTTTAAATCTTGATGATTAGTTAAAAAAAACAAACACTGTGAATCTAACCCAGGGGGACAAACACAATGAATTTGGGGACTATATGAATTCCATAGGCCACCAGTTCATGTCTCTTAATCTTTATTAAATAGGGAAACAGAGGCCCCGATAGGGTGGGCTAAGCATTTGCTCAGGGGTTCACAGATAATTAAAAATCAGACATATTCCTGATTTCCAGATCACAGTTGGTTTTTTTTCCCCCATTATCCTAGGTTTTACCCAGGTAAGTGTGCCGATTGTCTTCTGTGTAGTGGGAACGAGTTTGAGCTTTAAGATCACCAGCTACAATGTAATTTTAATAACCACTATATCAGTCATTTATTGCTTCATAACTTATTGCCACAAATTTCACACCTTCACACAATCCACGTTTATTATCTCACTTTCTGTGGGTTGGGAATCTGGGGACAGATGAGCTGGGAGGGTCTCCCACTGGGCTCAGTCAAGGTGTTAGTCAGGTCTGGGGTCTCATGTGATCCCTGACATTATCAGGATGCGAGGGCTCTGTTTCAAAGGTCATGTGATTGTTGGCAGGATTCTGTGGGCTCTTGGACTGAGGGCTTTCGCTCCTTGGCTGAAGGCTGCCCTCAGTTCATCATGGAGGCCACTCCAGAGGGCAGCTAAATTAATCAAAGCCAGGAATGGAAAGAATCAATGGAGAAACTCTTCTAGCAGGAAGAGTTATAATTTTAGGTAACAGAGTCAAGGAAGTGACTTTTCATCAACTTGGCCTTACCCTTTTGCTTAGCCATGAGTCACGGGCCCTTCCAACACTCGGGAAAATAGGGGCAGGTATTACACAAGGATATGAATATCTGGGCGTGGGGATCATTGGGGCCATTCTAGAGTCTGTCCACCACAACTAGTTTCAGAAATGATTATACCCCTTCTCCAGGCATGCACAGCTTTTCTGTCTTAGCCAAAATGCTCTAGAGAGTAATGGCACCAGGGCATATGATCAAAGGAATACAAGGGGGTGGGATAAATAGGGAGGAACCAGGGTTTGTGATTAGACTTGTGCATTCATGTAGAGCAGAGACTCTTAGGAGGAAGGGTCTGAATAACAGACAATCAACTGAAAACCATCCAGGGCGTCCAAAAATGGTCTCCTTGATGCCCCAATAGGAACAGAGGACAGGGATAGAGAATCCAGGCCAGTGAAGCAGACGTTCACCAGCTGGGGTCTGTCAGCAGGTGGCAAGTGCCTGTCAAGGCATGGGGGATCTCTAGAAGCACCTTAGTTCCCAGGAGAAACTTGCAAGAACACAAGCAAGGAGCCAGTATGGGACAGGATCACACAATAAAAACATGGATCTAAGGAGTAACAACTGTGCACAAATTATTAGAACTGGGGCAAGAACTGTAGGAGAGGTCTTGGACCAAGAAACAGGTCTCAGGCCTCAAGTGCAAGGTCATGACCAGGTCAGGTGAATCCCAGAGCAATTAAGGTTCTGAACTCCTTACATTTCTCTTGTCTTCAGATAGGAAGGAAGCTAGGGCCCGGGATGGAGTGAAACCTGCAGCTCCGAGGAGAGGGGGCCCTTGCAAAAGAAAATGTTGCAGGATCTGTCATCAGGTGACTCCTCCAAGGCCTCAGGGAGTGTGGCAACAGAAGTGGCCTCCCTTCTGCCTTGCTTTTTTTTTCTCTTTGACACACCATCTCCAGGCCTCCATGAAACACATTTCCCTCCAGCTCCCAAGGGAATTTCTGTTTTAAGCTTCCTTTCAAATCGTGGCAGTAAAGGGCTCCTGCCTGAGGGTTAGAATTTCAAATATCCCGGGAGAGGGAGAAGTTCCCTAGGAAAGTGATATTCTGCATCTCTTTCTTTCTGAAGTCCTACCTACGACTAGTTACTTATCCTTCAGGGAAAGGTCATCTGTCCATCTAAACCACTGTTTGTGGAGCATACCTGTGGTGCTATGAACTGTATTAGTGCTGGAATAAAATTGTGAGGAAAAAAAAATGCAGATTCTGCCTTCAAGATTGGCCTAGTGAGGGGTCAGACTTGGTAAATATTCGGCTCGAGTTAGGGCACAGAAAAGGGGAGATGTGACTTCCTAGGCATGGGTCCTTAGGAATGGCGTGGTCATGAGCACCATTGAATCCAGGTTGAGCAGTTCATTGTTTTTTCTGAAATATTATTGGGATGGAAGGGACATACTTGGGTTTAAAGACCACTTTGGGGGCACCTAGGTGACTCAGTTAAGCATATGCTTTCAGTTCAGGTCACGATCTCATGGTCCTGGGATCAAGCCCCGAGTTGGGCTCCCTGCTCAGTGGGGAGTTTGCTTCTCCCTCACCCTCTGCTCCTCCCACTCATGCTCTCTCTCTCTCTCAAATAAATCTTAAAAAAAAAAAAGATCACTTTGCCTACACAGTCAAGAGTGGATTGAACAGTTAGCAAGAGAAAGTTCAGGGAGATCAGTAGGATGGATATTGCTGTAAAAGCCTGGACTAGGGTGGTGTTGCTGGAAATACAGAAAGTAAATTTTAATACTTTAGGAGGTATATATGAGTAGGCTTGAGGTAGGCAGCACTTTTTGACTTGCACAACTGGGTGGATGGTAGTTCTAGTCCCTGAAATGGACAAGGCTGGAAGAGACCCATGTTTTAGGGGAGGAGAATTTAAGAGTAGGTTAGGAGTTACAATTTTGATTTGTGCATTTCAAGAGGTATTGGAAATGTCCAAGGAGAATGTCGGGTGGACATTTGCTAGGTAGTTCTAGAATGCAGAGTAAAGTTATGAGCTATTGGTAATTCTGATAATACTTGGATAATATCATCCAGAGAAGGGCATGGAATGAGAAGTAAAGGGAAATAACAAAGAGAAATAAATGGACCAGAATGCCACATATGCTTTAAAAAGTCTTCTAGGTCAGAGCACCTGGGTGGCTAAGTCAGTTAAGTGGCTGCCTTTGGCTCAGGTAATGATCCTGGGGTCCTGAGATGGAGCCCTGTGTTGGGCTCCCTGCTCAGCAGGGAGTCTGCTTCTCCCTCTGCCTGCCGCTCCCCCTGCTTGTGTGCTCTCTCTCAAATAAGTAAATAAAATCTTCAAAAACAAGTCTTCTGGGTCCCAAGGCCTTTGGCAAAAACACAACTGATCTAATTTGATTTTTTTTTCCCCGCCTATTTTTTTATGGTGACTTTGGGCCTGAAACATTTCTCTGGGAATAATCTTGTAAGTATATAAACTGAGTAAAGCAATCTCAAAGGACTGTAGATGTAAAGAACATTTTTTATATTACAAGCCCAATTAAAAGATGAAAATTTAAATAAGCTTGTGGGTGGAGAAAGAGGAAATGACTATGTTATGGTTTTTTTTCAGACTGAATTAAAATAACTTCTGTAAAGATGAACAACACTAGTTTTGCACATGGGAGTGAGATCATATTACTTCATAGTGTGTAGGTCTGCACATGATAAGGGTGTTTCCAACCCCTCAGTTCAGAGAAAATAATTCCTCCTATTGGATAATTTTTTATACCTGGAAACTTGAAAGGCAGAGATCACTCTGTTAGCTTAAGTCTCAGTTGTTATAGGTTTTGACATCAAATTCAGATAGGAATGTAATAAGGATGGGGAGGGATTCAGGATTCAGAGAGCAGACAGGAACCTTATGAAACCATGGAAGGCAGTTCTCCTTGGGGCATATTTTGTTTTATTTTATTATTTAAAATTTTTTTATTGAAGTATAGTTGATATACAATGTTACATCAATTTCAGGTGTACAACATAGTGATTCTGCAAGTCCATATGTTATGCTGCTCTCAGTAGTCATTGACTATATTCTCTCTGCTGGACCTTTGATCCCCATTACTTATTCAGTCCATAATTGGAAGCCTGTATCTCCCACTCCCCTTCACCCATTTTGTCCATCCTTCAACGCCTCTCCTTGGCAACCACCACCTGTTTGTTCTCTGTATTTGTGGATCTGTTTCTGCTTTGTTTTGTTTTTTAGATTTCACATACAAGTGAAATCATGCAATATTTGTCTTTCTCTGACTTATTTCACTTAGCATAATACCCTCTAGGTCCATCCATGTTGTGGCAAATGGCAAAGTCTCATTCTTTTTATGGCTAGGAATATTCCATCATACATATACACGACATTTTCTTTATCATTCATCTATCGATGGACATTTGGGCTGCTTCCATATCTTGGCTTTTGTAAATAATGCTGCAGTAAACATAGGGGTGCATGTATCTTTTTGAATTAGTGTTTTTTTTGGGGGGGGGTAAACACCCAGTAATGGAATTACTAGATTGTGCGGTACTTCTTTTTTTAATTTTTTGAGGAATCTCTTGAAGGATTTTTTAAAACTTGAAAAAAAAATTTGCTTTCTCTCCTTTAAAGATCTCTAAATAGGACTATTTTATTACCCTTATTTGGGAGATTTTCAGTATCTAATCAGTCTGAAGTTCTTATGACTAGTCAAATTCTTCCTGGCTACACACTGAGACCATTCTTATTCAGAATGACTGGCAGATGTCTAGAATCTTTCATATAATAATTATTCACATATGTGAGGATATTAATGAAGTCAGGCCTTAACCTCATTATCCAAGTTAAAATCACCGATGAAAGAAGCAGTTGCAATTACACACTTAATGTGGGGGAGAAAAAATAAAAAATACTGTGGATAACCAATTAGTGACAACCAGAGCTAGCCAAGAAGTTCCTTTTCCAAAGCTTGAATAAATACTTTTATTCCTCTGGTTTCTCTATTAACTGTTGAGATTAGAAATAGGTATGCAGGAGGATGGTTCTGTATGTGAAAATTTAAATCAGTGCAGACTCTTCTTGTTGCCTTGGACTACATTTGTAGAACTCATTTGCTCACTTAACAAATGCTTATCCAGTCCCCAGTCTGTGCCAGACACTGTTAAAAGTTCTAGGGATATAGCTGAGAGTGTAAAATAAATAATTGCCTGGAAGCATCACAATTCTAAACTTCAAATTATATTACAAAGCTGAAGTAATCAAGACAGTATGTTACTGGCACAAAGATAGGCACATAGATCAATAGAACAGAATAGAAAACCCAGAAATAAACCCACAACTATATGGCCAGTTAACTTCAAAGCAGGAAAGAATATCCAATGGGAAAAGGACAGTCTCTTCAACAATGGAGTCGGGAAAACTGGACAGCCACATGCAAAAGAATGAAACTGGACCACTTTCTTACACCACACACAAAAATAAACTCAAAATGGATTTAGGACCTAAATGTGACACCTGAAACCATAAAAATCCTACAAGAAAACACAAGCCATAACTTCTTTGACAACGGTAGCAACTTTTTTCTAGGTATATCTCCTGAGGCAAGGGAAACAAAAGTGAAAATAAACTATTGGGACTCCCATCAAAATAAAAATCTACACAACAAAGGAAACTATCAACAAAACTAAAAGGCAACCTACTGAATGGGAGAAGATATTTGCAAATGACCTCTCTGATAAAGGATCAGGATCCAAAATATATAAAGAACTTTTATAACTCAAAACCAAAAAAAGATCCAATTAAAGAATGGGCAGAAGACATGAACAGACGTTTCTCCAAAGAAGGTATCTAGATACCCAACAGACACATGAAAATATGTTCAACATCACTTATCATCAGGGAAATGCAAATCAAAACCATAATGAGATATCACCTCACACCTATCAGAATGGCTAAACCAACAACACAAGAAACAACGGGTGTTGGTGAGGATGAGGAGAAAAAGGAACACTTGTGCACTGTTGGTGGGAATGCAAACTGCAGCAGCCACTGTGGAAAACAGTATAGAGGGTCCTCAAAAAGTTAAAAATAGACCTACCCTACAATGCAGCAATCACATTACTGGATATATACCCAAAGAATACAAAAACACTAATTTGAAAGGATACATGCACACCTATGTTTATGGTAGCATTATCTATAATAGCCAAATTACAGAAGCAGCCCAGGTGTTCATCAATAGATGAATGGATAAAGAAGACTTAGTGTATATATACAATGGAACATTATTCAGCCATAAAAAAGAATGAAATCTTGCCATTTGCAATGACATGGATGGATCTAGAGGTATAATGATAAGCAAAATAAGCCAGTCAGAGAAAGAAATACCACCTGATTTCACTCATATGTGGAATTTAAGAAACAAAACAAATGAACAAAGGAAAAACAGAGAGACAAACCAAAAAACAGACTCTTAACTCTAGACAACACAATGATGGTTACCAGAGGGAAGGTGGTTGGGAGATGGGTGAAATAGGTAATGGGGATTAAGGAGGGCACTTGTTGTGATGAGCACCTGGTATTGTATGGAAATGTTGAATCACTAAATTGTATACCTGAAACTAATAATACACTCTGTGTTAACTAACTGGAATTTAAATAAAAACTCGAAGAAAAAAAATAATAGTTCTCCAAATACCATAAATTCAAGAAAAAGAAAAGAAAACAAAAAGAAACTTGCCTCTCCTCATGGACCATGAATAAAATGGACTGACTGTATGTATGATTCTGGAATCTAGGTAGGAAGAGGAAGCCAAAACACTGATCATGACATGCAAACTACAGCAACCAAAAGATTTTGCAAGGTAACTGAAACATTGAGATAACACTGCATACAGATTAGCATGGTGAAAATCCACAGTACTGACAACAGCAAATGCTGGTGAGGACGTGGAGCAACAGGAACTCTCGTCCATTGCGGGTGGAAATCCAAAATGGTACAGGTACTTTGGAAGACAGTTTGGTGGTTCTTCCCAAACTAAACATACATTTACCATAAGATCTAGCAATCACATTTCTTGGTGTTTACTCAAATGAATTGAAGTTTTGGTTCACACAAAAGCCTGTCCATAAATGTTTATAGTCAGAATGGCTAAAATTAAGAAATCAGCAAATGACAGATGTCGGCAAAGATGCAGGGAAAGGGGAACCCTCCTACACTGTTGGTGGGAATGCAAGCTGGGCAGCCACTCTGGAAAACAGTATGGAGGTTCCTCAAAAAGTTGAAAATAGAGCTACCCTATGCCCAGCAATTGCACTACTGGGTATTTACCCCAAAGATACAAATGTAGTGGTTCGAAGGGGCACCTGCACCCCAAAGTTTATAGCAGCAATGTCCACAATAGCCAAACTATGGAAGGAGCCCAGATGTCCACTGAAAGATGAATGGACAAAGAAGATGTGTTATATATATATACAATGGAATATTACACAGCCATCAAAAAAATGAAATCTTGCCATTTGCAATGACATGGATGGAACTGGAGGGTATTATGCTGAGCAAAATAAGTCAATCAGAGAAAGACAATTATCATAAGATCTCACTGTTATGTTGGATTTAAGAAATAAGGCAGAGGGTCATAGGGGAAGAGAGGAAAAAATGAAACAAGATGAAACCAGAGTGGGAGACACACCGTAAGAGACTCTTAATCTTAGGAAACAAACTGAGGGTTGCTGGAGGGGAGTGGGGTGGGGGAATGGGGTAATGGGGTGATGGACATTGGGGAGGGAATGTGTTGTAATGAGCACTGGATATTATATAAGACTGATGAATCACAGACCTGTACCCCTGAAACAAATAATATGTTATATGTTAATTGAAAAAAATAATCCATACATTTAGCAATTTAAAAATGTTTATAGCAGCTTTATTTGTATTTGCTAAAACTTAGAAGGAATCGAGATGTCCTTCAGTAGATGAATGAATGAATGAACAGTGGTGCATCCAGACTGTGAAATATCATTCAGTGCTAAAAAGAAATGCACTATGAAGCCATGCAGATACACAGAGGAACATTCGATGCATGTTGTTAAGTGAAAGAAGCCAATCTGAAAAGGCGCCAAACTGTATGATTCCAACTATATGACATTCTAGAAAAGGCAAAATTAAGAAGACAATAAAAAGATCAGTGGTTGCCAGGGGTTATACATTTCATTATACATTTGTCAAAACCATAGAATATACCCCAGTAGTGAGCCCTATGGTGGACTATGGATTTGGGGTGATGATGATGTGTCTGTGTAGACTTATTACTGCTAACAATCTACCACTCTGATGTGGTGTGGGGGAGGCTGTGTGTGTGGGGAAATGACATATACAGGAAATCTCTATACCTTCTGTCCCTCAATTTTGCTGTGAACTTCAAAGTGCTCTGAAAAGTAAGTCTATATAAAGGAAAAAGTATGTCTTGGAGAGATTGGACATGGCTTGTTGTGCAGTTAGAATGTTACGGGTGAGAGAGAGAGATTACATTGCCCAAATTTCCGTCTTGGATGACACAGTAGCTGGGGTGCCATTCACTCACTTCAATGGGACTAACAGGAAGAGGGGAGAAAAAGAGGACAATGAGGGAAAAGTGAAATTGAAAAGGAAATTAGATTGCTGGTGTAAATTAAGACTACTTCAGAAAAGAAATTTGCAAGGCAGCACAGGATTAACAGCTGAATGAGTGACTGGGATTCTGGGGGCGGGGCACTGTTTGCTAAATTATGTCATAAAGTATATTTTTTCTCCTTCACAGTGTCAGTTGGTGGCATAAATATAAGTAAAAATAGATTGATACCTGCCTGCATTCCTGTCAACAAGTGGAATCTCTGTCATAGCATTGTCTGAAGTTCGAATTCTCCTTCATTCTGGGAATCTCTTTGCTTTAAATCAATTTAGTAATATGTCAGGGTTTCATTAAATTCACTAAACCTAGTGATTATTCCATACGGTTGGGTTTATAAAATATATGCTTCCAAGCAGCAAAATCTGGACAATAATTTAGATGTTCCAGGAAACTTTGAACTTCTCTAATTGCTGCAAATCATTTTTTTCTTGGTTAACCTGCCTTGTAATCATCATTTCAAATACCAGGCATTTATCACTTGCAAAATGGTATTAGAATTCTTCAGACTGTGGCTCGTATTGTGCAAGTTATAAATAGAACAAATTAACATTCTCTGCTGTGGATTAGCTGTTGGATGAGGCATCTGAGTAGATGAGGCTGATGATAAAGCCCTTGTGAAGATCCTATATGATCACTTACTTGCATGATCCTTTATAGACGATAACACCAGTGCCAGTGTTGGCTATGGGTACATCTGATTCTTTAACACATGTTGGTACCTGGATTTCCCAAGTTTTGCCACCTTGTCTGAATCATGGTGGGCTGTCACTTGAGAAATGACCATTCTGGGTGATCTAGGAAATAACGGGCACATTGAGGAATAAAAGTTGTAATTAAAAGGGGAAAAGGAGATGGTAGTAGGTAGCCTTTGGGGTATCACCCAGCTAAAGAACCCTCTCTTTTAGTCAATCCCAGATTGATGAGGAATGGGACATCCAACTTTGTACTAATATAAGTTGACCCATACACTCTTGGCAATAGCTGCTTGGTCCAGTGGTAGATAAATATGTGCTTGTTAGAGTCTTTTTCTTGATCTTTTGGAATTGGGTTATAAAGGCATATAATAGGTGTTGGCATGAGATTGAGGTGGAAACTACAAAACTTTGGAGCTCTGGGGGCATGGTATTCTGCCATGTGCTTGAAGAACTGGAGAATGCGGGACGCCTGGGTGGCTCAGTCGGTTAAGCATCTGCCTTCGGCTCAGGTCATGATCTCAGGGTCCTGGGATTGAACCCCGCATCGGGCTCCCTGCTCAGTGGGGAGTCTGCTTCTCCCTCTCCCTCTGCCTGCCACTCCCCCTGCTTGTGCTCTCTCTCTCTGACAAATAAATAAATAAAATCTTATAAAAAGGAAGTGGAGAAGGCAGATCTGTAGAGATGGGGTCAAAGGAAGCAGAAGGTAGAGAGCAGAAGACATGAGCTAAGGGGGAGTCTGATTGATTTCAGTTCCTTCCAGGTGAAGTGGTTATGAGATGCTCACCTGGGAGCCATGGTGGGAAATCCACCCCCCTACCCCTGCCCCCTTTGCTTTCCCCCGCCAGTTACAAAGAGCAAAGTGAGAAACAGATGGGTCTTTATGGGGAAACCAGAGGGTCATTGCCGGGGAAAGGGAGAATGAATACCGGGAAAAGAAAACAATGGGTATTCTCTGCAGTCACAGAGGCAAAGGGAGAATTTTTCAACATTTGGAAGTTCTTTTTTTTTTAATGTTTTAAGTTTTTATTTAAGTTCTAGTTAACATAGGGTGTAATATTAGTTTCAGGAGTAGAATGGAAGTTTTTTTTTTTTATTATGTAATGAAAGTGACCCACAAATTACATGAAGAGCCATTGTAGGATTGGATTTCTTTAGAATTTTTAATACGTAGAGGATAAAGTAAATTGTTATTTTTTTAAAGTCTTCATTAGTATTGATTTTGTGATCGTTTGACCAGGATTAGCTTCATTCAGTGTATGAAGAAAGGATTCACTGGAAAATTGTCAGAAGAGAGTTGCTATTTACTCCCTTAACCAAAGGCTTTAGGAGGTAGTTTAGCAATATCCATTACTTCCTGCAAATATGGCTTATGGTTACAAATGCATTTTTCAGGCCCATTGTGAAACTTAAAACAGTATCTAGTCATTCAAACCTACAGGTGGTGTTTCCCACTCTTACTTGAATTTGTGGACTCCATCCATCTTTCTTCCTCTGGCAAATTGTAGGAGACTTCTGTTTGGAACAACTATCAATTTATTTATGCTGTTGAAAGAATTTTTCTTGGATTATAGGGATGAGGACATGTCCTCATCTTTTGCTTCCCTGGACAGTTACTCACCCGTTCAGTCGATTCATCATAAAATTGCCATCTGCTTCCATGAATATGAGAAGTCACACAGGGAAAGGGGCAGACAGCTCTTGTTTGATAATGGTCTTTGGCTACTGTCTCTGCTTGTAAGAAGGATAAGAGGGCTCTGTGACCTTGACAGTGGTAGACATTCAGCTATGGAAACAGTGGGACTCGGAAGCATGAATACATAGAGCCAAGAGGGGAATTTGATTTCGGGCTTTATTTTTATAGAGGAGATCGGGCATGACTAAGTATATCAAAAAAGCTTGCTTAGAAGTAGCTGGACAGCTGCAGGGCCCAACTGGAGGCTTTCTAACCTAGTTCACTGTTATACCTGCTCTTGATAACTACTCTGAGAACCTCGGGGACTATTATCAGCAAGGCTTAGGGAGGGCAGCCTCTGTCTTACCCATTCTCCTACCTAACCTGCTCTGCCTGCTCCAGCAGCCTGCTGAGTGCCTTGGCCTTCCTTTGTCTAGTAAACACAGTGGATGTCACAGGATAGTCCCTCACACCTGGGAGTCGTGGATACCAGTGCCTGGGGCACTCTTTCTTCAGTCGTGGCAACATGCTCTTGGGTGACAATCGTCTGCCTCTGAAATGAATAGAGAATGGTGAGGACTTAAGCCCCTGGGGACTGTCTGTAAGTATGTGTGAACCCAGGTGTCCCTAAAAGAGACAAGCCAAGTAGCCTGGAGGAAAGAAGACTTTACCTGTCCTGAAAGGAGGAGGGAAAGGTGAGGGAGGTCATTGAGAAGAGGAGGGGAAGCTCTTCTGGTGGGAAGAACCACAGGAACCAAGACAGAATGAGGGCTAGCCACATCATTACTGTTCCTTGAGCCTTCATATGGTCCAAGGCGCTGTGCCGCTGTATGACCTGCATTCTCTCATTTAATCTCCACAGATAGGTACTGTTTTACTGCTTTTGTGTTTCCTACCTTTACACTGTCATTTTTGGTCTCTCCTTTCTACTCAAAGAGTCTCCTTTAATTAAGTCTACTTTAATTAATTAATTCTTACAGGGCTGGGGTAGTGGTCATGAACGCCTTTAGTTTTTGTTTGTCTGGGCAACTCTTTATCTGTCTTTCTATTCTTAATGATAGCCTTGCTGGATAGAGTATTCCCAGCTGTAGATTTTTCCCATCCAGCACGTTGAATATATCATGTCACTCTCTTCTGGCTTGCAAAATTTCTGTTGAAAAATCTCCTGCTAGCCTTATGGATTTTCCCTTGTAAGTTAGTGTCTTCTTCAGTCTTGCTGCTTTAAAAATTTTTTCTTTATCACTGTATTTTTCCAATTTAAATACAATATGTCTTGGTGTGGGTCCACTTTCATTAATTTTGATGGGAGTTCTCTGTGCCTCCTGTATCTGGATGTCTGTTTCCCTCCCCAGATTAGAAAGGTTTTCAGCTATTATATCTTCAAATAAATTTCTGCCCTCTTGTCTGTTTCTTCTTCTTCTGGAACTTCTATACTATGAATGTTATTACGTTTGATGGAGTCACTGAGTTCCCTGGGTCTATCCTCATTTTGCGTAATTCTTTTCTCTTTTTTTTGTTCAGTCTGGTTACTCTCCGTTACTCTGTCTTCTAGGTTATTAATTCATTCCTATGCTTTTTACAACCTGCTGTTCATTCCAACAAAAGTGTTTCTCATTTCATTTATTGTTCCCTTTATTTCTGCTGTGTCATTCCTTATCTCTCTTTTAAGGATCTCAGTCATGTCTTCCACTCTTTTCTCAAGCCCATTGAATCGTTATGACCATTGCTTTAAATTCCCTATCAGGTATGTTACTTATATCTGTTTCACTTAGATCTCTGGCCATGGCCTTGTCCTGTTCTTTCATTTGGGGTTAGTTTCCGTTTCCTCATTTTGTCTGCCTCTCTATGTCTGTTTCTCTGTGTTAAGAAAGTCAGCTCTTTTTTCTGCTCTTGAAACAGTGACTTTATGAAGAAGAGGTCCTGGAGTGCCCTGCAGGGCAGTGTCCCCTGTTCAGCAGAACCTGACACTTCAGGGGAGTATCCTATGTGTGTTGCTTACGCCCTGCTGTTGTGTCTGAGTCACTTTTCCTTTCAGTGCAGTTGTCTGCACTGACTCTCTCCCTGTTTTGGGCTGCACTTGGTTTCTGTAGTGTTACTAGGATGCAGGCAGGCCTGCTCTGAGGGTCATACCTGCTGGGGAACATGGGAGTAGGGAGGCAGTGTTAGAAAAATTTGCACTGAGCCACTAGTCCTATGTTGGATCCCCCAAGTGTTGTGGGGGCTAGGGTCAA